>NC_134461.1:14072918-14372918 GCF_047948215.1 Lycorma delicatula | reverse complement strand
CTAGAAACTGCCCAGTATACAAATTAGAAATAGCCATTAAGGAAGTTAAAACGCTTCAAAAAGTTAACTATCCTGAAGCGAAGAAGATTGTCAATCTACGTACACCTAGACCATCGACTACATACACAGAAGCAGCTGCTGCTCCCCCCACATCTAAAATCAACGTGGAGCAGTTGCTTAATACGATGGCACCGAGTCTCGCGACAATGATAGAAAGAATCATTGATTCCATGATCGAGTCGACTCATCAGACACAACAAAGTAAACATGAGAAGGCTCATTCCCGGACTGACGTCGTTGATATAAGACCCATACCAGCGCAGTTTAAAAAACCGGCAAAATCTTCGATTATAATGCCATCAATAGACGTAAAGAAGAAAAGTCTTGATTTATCTGACAAAGACCAAAAGATCACTCCGATGACGAGTCATAAAGCTAAAGATACCGAGACAAGAGTACAGGAAAAATCTGAGTCAACCAAAATAGAAGTGCAAGTAATTATCGAAAAAGCACCAGACACAGACGATAATAAGACTGTACGTACAGAAACTCCAAAAGCTCAGAGAACAACTGTGGCGAGCATCTGTATCAGCCGGCCCAAGCACAGCCTTAGACATTGAATCAAGTTCATCAGCCGCCGAAAGTGCATCGCTTGCGAGTTTAGATTCAATTGCAACGATGCTCACAGCACCATTGAAGCTTTCATCACCTGGTGTAAGCCGGCGAACGTCATTGGCATCAGAAAGAGAAGACGATGCCATGTCTGAAGCCTCAGACACACTGTCATCGGAAGTTGAGGCCGTTCGCAGAATGGAAAAACGCAAGAAAGGATGGCCGAAAGGAAAGCCTAGGCGGTAATGTGTTGGATTTAAAATTAGAAGAATGTGAAATTTTTAACATTTTTCCATGAAAATATGAATTATCAAACTTTTTTTTTTATTTTTATTTTTTTTTAAGTGGGATGGGGCTAATGACCAAAGTAGTCGATGCCCCTAAAAACCTCAAAAAAAAAAACTTTAAGAAAATGATCTACTTATTAAACATGTAACAGCGGGACTACTGTAAAAAAAATAAAAGGAAAACAAATATGTAAAAATTTGCACAGTGTTTCTCTGAACAACTAACTATAACAAACAAATTAGAAGAATAATTACTCCCAAAGGTATCTCAAAATAAAGCATAATTATGAATATATTAAGCTTCATAATCTTGTTACCTCATAAAATAAATGAATAAACAAATTATTTTATTGAACAGCAAGCAATCACCTCCATTTAAGTAGGAAATCAACGTTTTTTCAGCATACAAGATGAAAGATATTTACACAAAATTAGTGATAAAAAATTATAACATCATTTCATTAAAACCAGTTCTTATTCAAAATATCATGGACATATATACAAATTATTGACATTTAATTCAAACCGGTAAAGTTAAAACAGTCAAACTTGTACAAAGAAAAAAGGATTTCAACACTTATAATATACACACAAAATAAGTCATATATACAAGAAATATGTGGAAAAAAAAGATAATATTTTATGTTTAACAAGAAATAGAATTTTTACCAACTTTTTTAAAGATTTTATAATTGTATTTTTCCTTCATACAGCCTGGAATTTAAAGGGTGAAAGTAAAAATTTAAGGGTCACTTGTTGGAAATTCATTTAAAACTTTATTTTTTATTGTTTGGCTTCAAAGATTTATCATCAACCGAATCAGAAAGTATCATTTATAAATGCATTCTGTTGAATATTGTAAAAAAATAGTACAAATTATATCAACTAATTGAGGTTATACACTAAATGCTTTCCATTACTAGCTTGTTTTCTGAAGATTAGATTATTTTTATAGAGATCTCACCTTCTTCAGAATGAATTTTTAAATGCCAAAACATTAATTACTGGATTAAATTATACCTTTAATTCATATGATTTATTTCTTGTCATTTCCAGAATTACATATGGAAATGTACAGTCAGCCTGCAACTGCAGATGGGGATTTTTTTACATCAATGAAATCAACCAAAACAAAAATACTTCAGAGCATTCTAAATTTATATTTAGAAATGTAACTATCATATGAACTACTGCACAGACATACAAATGGTATACTTTGAAGAGGTAATAGCCACTAATGTACAGTTCTGAATGTATGTTTTTTACAGACACATTTCAGTAATTAAACTTGCACTACACCTAAAATAAATGACAAAAGTCCTAGATCCTTAGCGGCCACGGTCTATGTGTTTTGGGAAAACAATCTGGAATTTTATCATGATAACTGCCAACATCTATATCCTTATTTAATAAATCAATACGTGTAGGGTATTGTTTAATTTAAAACAGTACTGCATACTGGCTTTATTAAGAGTTAATGATGTCAGCAGTTAATGCCGATTTTTTTTTTAACAGTTTTCTACTACCCAAAATGTGAAATTGATACCCAGATGATTTGAGTATAGTAACCGGCAATTTAACCACAACAGATATTCAAAAATAAATAAATGAGATATATTTTATGTTAACGATATAATAAAAATCAAAGATTTAAAAATGATAAATTTGAAATGAAATGCACGTATAATTTGTATAAAAGAATCAGCCGTACATAATATGTTTTAAGTCTCAAAGAACTTACATAAAAATCATCACATTAAAAATATATCATCTATTACTTACAGATTTAAAAATTAGAAAATGGCAATAAAAACTATACAAATCCAGTATAAATAATTAGCAACAGTACGTTAAGAATTGATAATCTTTGATTAGATTAGTATCAAAAAGGGATAAAGGGGGTAAATCCTGAATCAAAGAGTTACCAAACGAATGATAGAATATTCAATTACTCTCAAAAGATAAAATCTTAATCACTGTGAACAGGAGTATCCCAGGAAAGCATTCAAGAGTGATAATTGTTCTATCAACAAATTTTCACTTCCATCAAAAAATGGTTTTGGATTGTAGATCTTGTACTTACAACAAATCTTTCAACCAAAAGGGTGATTACAAAAAAAAAAAACACAGTATATATGTATCTTTTCAAAATATGTACATATATCTATAATATGAAATCATAAAAATAAACCGGTTATGAAAAACTTACTTTCTAACATTACCTCATAAAAACGATTTAATAATAAGTTGATAAAATGCTAAATGTTTTTAGGCTGGTGAATGTGGTCATCATAATTTATCTGTGATGACAGCAGAGCATAACACCCGTAACGATATGCCGGTTAACAGTTTGATTGGCCAAAAAATATACTGCAGAGTGCAATAATATCAAAGAGCAGTTACACAAAAGATGATGCCTCACCCGGTAACCAAAATTTAAAAAAATTTACATGTTACAATAAAAATATTAACCCGTTAACAATTACTACCGCTAATAATAAATTTATTTTAACTGAAACAAACTTCCTAATACTTTTTGTATTATTTCATTTTTATAAGACCTCCTGAATCTAAATTTATTTTTTAATAAAGTTTATTTCAACAAATAAAGATCAATATTGCAGATATTATAATTAAAAAAATTTTCAACTTTTTTAGTACTTAACTTATCTTCATCTTAACATGATAACTATTATTTTTTCTTACCTTTATTAATTAATTTTGTTTAATATTAACTGGTAATTAAACGATAAAATAAATTAATTAAAATTACATACGCATACACTCAAAACATAAAAATGAATTAATAAAGAAAATAATACATACACGTGCATTTGTAAAAAAAAGCACATAAAAATTAAACGTATAGATGAAAAATATACAAAGTGGAAGAAATATAAGTTAAAAAAAAATTACAACTGGAATACTTATAAGGATAACTCCCCCTCACAGGTGGTAAATAAAATTGGTTTTCCACTTGATTTAATTTTTTCAATAAGCGTCATAAAAATAAAAGTCAATATCTCATAAAACAAGAGAAGTTTTTAACTTTTGACAATACCGATTTCTTTGATATATAAAACAAGACATTTTAAAGTTCACGGAAGAAACATTAATCATAATTTAATAAGCGTAAACAAAGTAACATTACAAAAAAATGTAATTACATTAATTAATCAGCGCTCTGTATATTGGATCTGAAATAAACACAAATCTTGGTTAGTTGATTTTAAATCACAGAAGTCTCTCTTATTTAGTTCTTATTCCCAAAAAAAATACATGCATGAAAAATTGTTTGACAATACAGAAAGTATAAATTTAGCCAGAATTTATGAGAAACAATCCCGTGCTCATCAATAACTAAACGTATGCTACTTTAAAAAAATATATATATAAATCAGCACCAAATCAAGTATATCAAGGAAGTGAGATAACGTATAATTCAAAGCTTTCTACTTTTTTTTTTAATAAATTCTGTTTATAATTTATAATGGGAATCCATCCAAATTTTACTTTTTACATTGAAACACATTACAAATTATTTTTCTGGTTGTATTTAGATTCTTATAAAACAAATTTTTATTCGTACATTATTTTGTAGAACGTGCTTTCATATCAGGAATGCATTGATGCCAGAGAGCACAGGAATGCTGTTCCAGTACAGCGCTTTTTAGGAGAAATAAAAAATTGCCCTTTCTCATAAAATTAGTTTTAACTTAAAGTCTGTCTGGCCTATGTTATTATATTTCTTAATGAAAGAAATTATCACTTCTTTAAGTCAGTCATGTATGATGAATTTTTACGTATTAAAATGTTTTTGTGGATATTAAAACTTTGCTTTAATTCTTCACCTTTGTTTTTACTGATATATTATTAACAAACTATGAGCTTATAAAAAAATATAACCTAAATTATAAAAATCAGGACAGCACGAAAAATAGTCCTTGCTTTTGGATATCAAAAGGCAAATGGCAGTAAAATAAGTCACTAAAAATCTAATTCACAAAAAACAGTTACAAATATGGCAAGAAAAAGAAAAGATTTTCAATGTAAACATAAAAATTAACATGCATTTTTCATAACGCTGTCATATAACCAGCTGCTGTGACTGTGAACCGTAATTTTGCAGTGTCCTATAGTACAAATTAAATGTTCAGTACTGGAAAATTTACAAGTGCACCCCTGTTAGACAGTTTATAAAAGAACCATTATTAAATACTTTTGTTTATTACAAGCGTATATGTACCATCATATCAAAGTACGATCATTTATTACACGGAAAGATTTTTAAATGATGTTATGTTAAAGTTCAAATACATCTTTTATTCCCTTTTATTCCAGTTTCATTAAACTGGACTTTTTAAAACATGACCTATATTCCAAATAAATTCACAATAAATTTTCATCATTCTAATATTGTGATTTTATTAATCCTGTATGATAAATAAACAAAAAGTTGGATCAATGGGATGATTTCCCTCAATTATAAAAAAAATAAAAAACGTTACTCCAAGCAATCCATGCAAATATATATATATATATATACTTATATTTTATTATTTTTTCAGACATTTTTCCTAATGTATCGAATAATATAATTTAATTAATTAAATTAAAATCACAAGTTAGTTAAATCAAAACCACCAGATACAGTTTATTAAAAGTAAGACGCTTACCAACTATAGCGCTTTCAAAGATTTACTTCATTGTCAGCAGTTAAAATCAGAAATTAGATGTAGAGTACAACAGAATATACAGCATTGTCATATAACATTAAAATATCTTTCTCGTACCATAATATGCAAGTAAAAAAAAAAAGTAAGTGTCTCTTACCTTTAATGTACTGTATCTGGTGGTTTTGATTTTATAATTAATTAAATTATGTAAATTATATATATAAAACTTTAATCTTTTTATAAAGATATTCTTAATAGTGTTGGAATTCATGAATGAAAAAGTATAACAATATAACCAACTCGAGGGTTAAAACGAATAGACTTGTTCAAATAGTTCTCAGTAGGCCTACAACACTCTAACGCTAACTTCTTAATATAAAAAAAACCCAGTAAACAACATCAATTTAAATATCATTAAATATTCATAAGGAACAATAAATATTTTATTCATAATCTTCAATGAATATTCAATAATTTTTTTTTTTAATTGTTTAAACTAATGTAGAAATAAAATTTATTTGTAAAATTCCAGGTTAACTGTTACTGAAAATATCATTAAAATATCATCTTTTTCGTAGTTTCATTAGATAAAATTTTCTTTACAGCTAATATACAAATAATGTAACATGTAACAGATTAATTAATTATAATCAGAAATTAATATTATATATTACATTACCAGCAAAGTCAACTGATAGTGTTGTGCATATAATCTTCACCATTATCTAATTTACATGAAATTAGAAACAATAATCCATTTTTGATTTTATCAACTTCCTTCAGATAATACTATCAAATTACCAAAAAAATATTTTCAGCAATTATATTAATATATTTAAGCTTTCAATTAACCAAATAGTTATATATATGCTATCCATAAATAATCCATTAAAAAAAAAAACACTCAAAATTAAAAAATCTTTCAAAGATTTAGTACAGAGTAGAAATAGAAAGCTTGATAGTATTTCATAATCTTTATTCTTAACAATTTGGTAAGTAAAATTTTCATAAAAAATTTTGTAAAATAAAGTTCAGCAGGTGACCTGGCATTTAAAATGAGCCAGATTTTAATTTAAAAAAACAAGAGATGGTTTCTCAATGGCTTCATCACTAATTCCAGGGGGACATCTCACTCTGTTCACTACCAAAGACTAGTTGTTTAGTGAACAACATTATTTTCAGAAAAAGTAACTCTGCTCAGCACAGATTATACTTTCAGATTCTTTATATGCATCAAACACTTTAGATAATGTAAAAAAAAATTTATGTACGCTCCTTCTGTGGAAAAAAATATAAAATATACAATGTCATTACTCAACAGTCAATTGATAAAAAGCAGAAAAAGGAAGGTAATGCTCATACATATGTATGAATGTTGGCATGTTTGAGGCTTAACTTTTGACTGGATTAATTAATTTTAATCCAGTCACACGAAATTTAGCATAGAGACTCGTGTATATGGAGCAGTTTATTGTTACATGTTTGGGGTCAATTTCTGAAAATTTTATAAGCATAACCCCAATTTATATAAAGCTCAGTGCAGACATATATCCTTATCTTACCATTTAAAAAAAAAATTTTGCCCCAAACTCTCCCCTTACTCAAAAATCAAAAAATTATCTTATTATCTACTGCATATATTTTAACCAAAAACTTTTTTTTATGTCTTCTAAGCATAGTAGTTGTACAAGCAGCCAAAAAAAAAAAAATAATAAGTCGGGGGTATATTGGGATTTGGGAAGCCAATCAAAGTCTACAAATATAGATTATTTTTTCAACTTTTAAACTTTTTTTAATATACCATTATATTTCCACTCTTAAGACAAATAAATTACCAATGCCAGAAAAATATAACAACTTTGTTGTCAGCAAATTTTAGTTAAGTTAGAATTTTTAAGGAAAAGAGTATTAGTTATACAAAAAGATTTCAGGTGAGAATTTGAATTTTTTTTGAACCCTCCCCAGACAGATCAAAGACAATACGTCAACAAAAAAAAAAGAGATTGTTCTGCTGTATTACTAGAACATGACTGTATGACGCCATAATGCAAATGACCATATGAAACCCAAAACGAGTCAGTATATCAATTTTAACTCATAAAATCTAAATATTATATATGGACAACCCTCTCTAGATTGATATTTTTAAAATCATTTGCTGTCAACATTTGTAAATAATTACAACTAACTTAAAATATAAATAATTAGCACCAAATATATATAATAATAATAATCAATAATATAACAGAATTTTATAATAACAACAACAATATTTATAATTTCATAATAATATAAAACATTAGTATAATTTACAAGCATGCATACACACACACACACACACATATATATATATATAATATAATATATTATATTATATATATTATATATATATAATATATAAAATATAATATTAAAAAAAAAAAAAATATATTTTTTTATATTATATATATTATATTATAATATATATATATATATATATTATATTGCATAATTTATACTGTAATAAGTAAATAATAAAATTTAATTCTTTTAATTATAATTAATTATATCATTATTTATTTCAAATTATGTAATAAAATTAATTAAATAATAATAAAAAAAAAATATTTTACATTCCCAATATTTTCACTTTTAACTGATGTTCTGTGGTAATGACTACATTAATGAATCAAATATTCATATCAAAACAGAAATAAAAAAAAATTAATGAGAAAACTGCTGCCATGGCTAGTCAAAGTTAACCGTCATTAATAAAAAAAAAACGGGATCGTCCTGCATCCTCCTCCTCTTTATACTTTACTTTAAGTAGTACGGTTATCTGAATTTTTACTTTATTTTATCAACAAATAACTGATTGCATCACTGTTATTTCAAATATTTCCTATTTTTACATATTAATAAGTACTCTAACCGCTTCTCTTTTGGTGTTTTGAAACGCACTGTTAAATTTTCTTACGATTTACTTCAAGCAGCTATCTTTATTTACTAATGGAACACCGTATCTACCAGACTAATCGTGACATGATCCGTCATAGTGCAATGTAATTTATTTATAAAAAACAAAAGATATACATGCTTTCAAAAAAAAATTCCTTATGAGGGAAAACCCTCTCCCACCGCTGCATTGTATCTTTATTTTACTTTTTACTCTTTTGATACATATGTCACACACGTATCAAAAGTTTGGATCCGGCCTAGACCCAAAAGGGTTTGGGGCTAGATGGTCCCTAACTCAAGATATGTGCTTAGTAGAAAGACTTAGAAAAACTTCGGAAATTTTTTTAAGTCTTTGATGGCGTGAGTCGTAGTGAACGACGCACCACTAACTTAATTTTGAAAAAGAATCCAAAAAAACCCGCTTTTTTGCCTGCCGGCTGGTACCACAAGTACAAAAACTAACTAAAAAAAATTAAAATAAATAAAACACGTATGAATAATGATAAAATATAACTAATTGGTAAAGTACCCTATAAGGTACCACCTTTCACTGTTAGGAGCGCAACTTCAGTCCTCCCTGCACTCTGGATGGAGTACTACTGCCTATGGTCTCCACGCTGACTAAAAAGAGTGGTGAAATCAAGTCTTATATGAAAAAGAATAAAATATAAATTTATTGGTATAATACCCTATGAGTTGCCAACTCCCGTCGCTGGAAGCCCTGCTTTGTAGTCTCCCGTACTCTGGCTGCAGTGTAGTTTTGCCTGCAACCTATATGCTGGTATTATTCCGCCACTTCCTGGACAATTTTTAACCAACAACGTGTTTTTTACAGAAACTTAAAATCTTCTAAACTACCGGTACACGATCGTCGTCAAATTTAACACCAGCACTTATCCTAATCTATATTAAGTTCTAACACTTCCTAATAGGCCCTAATTATACCCTAAAAAATACAGTAAGTGCCTAAAAGTGACACCACGTGTTAACCTATTGCTACAGAAAAATAACTACACTTCTAACGCATCGATTTTGTACAAACTTGTTTTGGAATACTTCTAGAAACACACCCTACAATTCACAATACCTTTTCTTTCTTTTTCCTGTTTAGCCTCCGTAAACTTAACTACCGTTTAGATAATACTTCAGAAGATGAATGAGGATGATGTGTATGAGTGTAGATGAAGTGTAGTCTTGTACATTCTCAGTTCGACCATACCTGAGATGTGTGGTTAATTGAAACCCAACCACCAAAGAACACCGGTATCCAGGATCTAGCATTCACAATACCTTACAAAACTATATACTGTGTTTAAAAAATTACAACTAACGGTTTCACCAGTTCCTGCCATGCGGTACCGTATTTGAGACTAAAACACTTATAACTCAGCTATTTTCCGTCCGATTTTGATGAAACTTTCACTAGAATACACGTCTTACTCTATGTTTTGTTGTAAAACACTTTTACACATAACACAACAATTACACTCATAAATTACACTGCCATCGGAGCTACCCAATGCCAGTCCGTCCTGTCTTGAGTCCCGTACTAGACTTAACTATACCATATTAAACCTTATTAAGTTCTACAAATTCCATAAATTTAAAAGATTACATTTTTTAAAAATCAATATTTAGTTATGATTAAGGACAGAGTTTTTATTCGTCATAAAAGCTTTTTTGTTCTTCAAATCATCAGTTTCAGCAGAACTATATTTAAAAAAAAAAAAAAACTGGAAAAAAACTGAAAAAATTCAGTTGTTTCAGATAACCCCACAATATGTTTTACATAGCTGCCTTGCGGCAGACCACTGTGAAGTGACTGCATTCTTCTCCAATTGAGAACCTATTATAACTAATTATACTAACATGAACGGTATAAGATAAACATTTTATTTTTAATATTTAGTAAATTATCTATCTTTAAAAGATGTAGTTTTTGATATATAGTGTCCCACGAAAAACAGAAAAACTTTTAGTTCGTGTTCTATCGGTGAAAATAATGAAATAAGTTCATACAAACATAGGTCTGAAAATGCTTTGTTTTCGAGTTACAGCTACTGAAGATTTCTTCCAGATTTCAGATCTTCTAAAAAAAGAAACACTACTGTAATTTTTAAGAACCAAATTAAGGAGTAAATTTTACGGTATCGTATGTAATTTGAGCCGAGAAATAGGATAAAACAGGTCCCAGAACTATAACTCCAGTAGTTTTTAAAATATCAGACGTAAAATAGAAAATCTGATGTTGAAAAACAAATTTTTTTTACGTTTGTAAGACAACAGCTTTGTTAAACGATTAATAAATGTTAAATATTAGCAAAACTTGTAGGGAATTTAATTCTGAGAAAATTAATGTAAATGCAGCCAATAAAAACTTTAAAAGATCATTTTTTATTAAAGCAAACCAGACAGAAAATCATATTATTCTTTCAGCACCTAATAAACATTCTTTTTAAAAAATTTTTAGTTAATCAACATTTACGGACAAAAGCAAAATTTCCAACATGTACATTTTCTATTGAATGCAAGTAAATCATCGTGTTAATGATGAACACTGTGATTCAGCATATTCAACATAGCCCAGGCACTAGTACAAGTGAATTTCATGTTGCACTGGTTTGTTACAAAGTGTGGCATATCCTATAGAAAGAAAATTTTTATCCTTTCCGCCTGCAGAAGGTTCAAAATTTTGAGCCAACAGATTACTCCCAGCAGTTAAACTTCTGTCATTGGCTTCCAGACAACGCCGATGAGGTAAATTCAGTTTTATTTACCGATGAAGCCACTTTTACAACAGAGAACTTTAAAAACTGAAATTCTTCTTTAGAATTCTAAAAATAGTCATTTATGGAGCGAAGACAATCCACATGTATGGTGGAACTAGTTTCCAACATAGATTTAACATCAATGTTTAGTGTGGTATTATTTATAACAAAATTCTGGACGGTTTGTTTTAAATGAAAAACCTTACGAAGATGCATACATTCATTTCTTGAGAAATAATTTCCTGGCTTTTTGGAAAACTAGATTGCAAATGATTTTCCCGCAAGATGGTGCAACGCCACAATTTCCTTTAGTTGTTCTAAATCATTTGAATGCTAATTTCTTCTGGATTGGATGTGATAAACAAACAATTAGACACCATAATCAGCTAACTTAACGCCACTAGATTACTTCATTTGGGGCCACATGAAAACGATACTATACCGGCAAAATGTTAATACTAAAGAAGTGTTACTCATTAAAATACAAAATGTTATTGAATTATACAAAACGATCCTGAGATTATACAGAAAGCCGCTGGAAACATTTTATGTCAGGAAGAATGCTGTGTACATTGTGTAGGAGGGAATTTTGAAAAATTACTGTAACTGATGTTAATTATTCTGTTACCTTTTATCATTTCATGTATTTTATTTTTTGTTTTGCTATATTAAGGAAAATGTTAATTAGGAACAGAAAAAGTAATACGATTTTCTGTCTATTTTTGGTCTGTTTTGCTTCAATAAAAAAGACTGATTTTTAAAAGTTTTTATTTACTTTTTATTGGGTTTCCCGACTCAATTTACATAAGAAACCACCAACTTTATTCCTTATTTGGGTCCAAAAAATTACAGTAGGGCTTCTTTTTATTAGAAAAGTTTAAATTTGGATGAAATCTTTCATCAGTCATATAATTTGAAAATAAAGCGTTGCCATAATTGTTTATGTGAAGTTTTTTCATTATTTTCACCGATAGAACATATCGTGAAAATTCCTGTTTCTTCGTGGAACACCCTGCATAATAGATTATTACATTTTGCATACAATAGCTTACAAAAGTTTTGTAACCGAACAGTTATTATTGAAAAGAATACATATCTCAACAACCGTATAAGAACTGTACTATTCATCAGATATGAACTTCTACTTTAAAAAATATAAAATGCAAACAGAAAATTAAGCATTTTCACGTAAATGTATAGCACAGGTTTATACAATCTTTTTTATTATTTTAATTGGCCCAAATCGCTTTCTGAGTCGATACTGTTTATTCGCATTACAACATTTAATCGCGTTAAATTAAAAATAGTAATGAGTACCTTTTTTTATTTTAAGTATATAAAAATATAACTTGCAATTATTTTGTGTGCTTAGTTCCCTTAGTTCCCTTACAGCTGTGCAGATGCACAGCTGCGCAATGATTTTAGAAGTATTGGAATAAATTGCACAGAGAAATTTATTCCCTGTGCATCTACAATCAGCTATTGCAAATATACTCAATGAAACATTTAGTTGAGACTAGGGCGTAGCATACAACGCAACTTTCTTACGGAAGATATTCTTAGGGAAGAAATAGGATTAGATGACTAGTGGAAAAATGTATCTATTATGTAGGATATAGAAAATTTGATTTCCATTTTGTACATTTGTATACAAAATGTTACATCAATCTAGTACAAACAAGAAAAATTCTAAAGAATTTGCTAAGCGTCAGATCATGATGTTATATTATTTAAACCGTTAAATGAGGTTAGATGATTGTCCAGGTATTTCACAGTTAGCGCTTCGCTTCAGTAATTATGTATGAGACAGTACATTAATTGAGTATTGTAAAAGTCAGATAGCAGAATGGAATGACCCTAATTGTAATTATTGTGAAAAGATTCTGACTAACTTACAATATCGGGTAACAATATTAGCTCTGAAAGATGTAACGGACGAGCTTACTTGTGCATATCTACAAAAAAGTAATTTAATAATTACTGATGCTCATCGGAAATTAAAATGAACAGACTAAAAACCAAATATTTGAGACAAGAAATTTTTTGGAGTGACACTGTAAGAGAAATATTATCACAGCATCAAAATTACATTGAGATTATTACTATTACTTGATTTACTGAACGTGTATGTTTGCACTTAGAGAGCAGATTTCCAGTTTATCAAATCATCATATCAGAGCAGACTTTCATTATCAAAAGGTTGGCAAGCATTTGATAATGAAATTATATGGCATCTAAGTCTGTTTTTTTTATATTCACAAAGGAATCAGTTTTATTTAACAATTTGAACCACGTTTTTACGATGTAAAAGGTTTTATTAAGACTAGAAAGAATCTGACCGTTTTTTTCTCAGAAATGTGCTTGTGTGTGACTTGTGTATTATAATTGCTATGAGGGTTACGGATTTATTTATTTACAGAAATACCTTATCTTACTAGCAACATACAGATGTATTGAAACACAATAAATTATGTTATACGGCACAAACAAAAAAAGAAAGAATTTGCGATCATAAATATGTCCAATCTTTCTGACAAAAGATGTCGGTAAATATGAAACGCATACCGATTCCAAATGAATAACAGTAAACAGTAAAAATTGTTTTTGTCAATCTAAGTAGCCCTTTAAGCGGTGGGAATTTTTATAAAAGGAATTTTTTCACAAGAGGGTAGCATAAGACTATCATTGTTTTAGCGGTTTATTTTTATGTAATATTTTAATCGTTTGTTTATGTTTATTTAAGTGTAAGTTTATTAATAAAATTCGTTACTAATGTATCTATAGTATCGGCGTTATTTTCGAATATGTTAATCAGAAGAAGGAGGTAGTAACGGTCCGGATAACTATCGGGCGTTGAGACTTATGTTTGCGGAAACGATGAGGAAATATAAGAAAGTGAACGAGTAAGGGAGCAAGTTAGATGAATCGAATAAGAGGCGCGCGCAAGAATTAAACAATAAATTTGATCAAAATGCAAAAGAATTAAAAGAATCGAATAATATATTAGACGATCAGGGAAAAGAGAATGTTCAAAATATAAATAGATCTGAGAATAAAATATTACTTACGGGAAAGGAGTTTAAAGAACATGTAGCCGAGGAAATTGAAACGATTAGGAAGGAAAATTTATAAATAATAGATAACGCTAAGAGTGAGATTAGGGATGAAGTAACGAAACAAATTCAAAATTTTGAGAAAAGGTGACCGAGAAAGATTTAATTAGAGCAATTTGTCAGTCCGAAACGGGTCGCTTAGATAATAAAATTGTGGGATGCGTTAGGGATTTAAGTGAAAAACAAAATGATATCAAAGACCGGTTAATTGTGACACAGGAAAAGGTAGCGTTAATGAAACAAAATTAAAGCGATTACAGAACAAACAAATAAAAGTTAATGAAAAATTTTCTAATGAAATCACCGATGTAAAAAATAAACTAGCGGGGGAAAAATCGTAGAAATTAATATTAGACGAAATAGTATCTGAAACGTCGTAATAATAGCTATTTTGCAAAACCTATTAAGACACGCTTAGACTTGAGGAACCCGATTGAATTTTTAAATGAATTAAAGGCTAGAAATATTAAAGATTGGAGTCAGATATGTTCAATATTACGTAGCATTTTTTCAACCGATTCAGAAACAAGATTGCGGTTTTCGTTCGTAGAGTCTCAGACAGGGAATTACAGGATTTTTGTGATAGTTTTAAAGAGAAATTTTGGTCGGTAGATAAACAGAATGAGGTCAGAAGTAAGTTACACTTTGGGAAATTTAAATCAGGAAATCATACGAGTTTAAGTCGGTACTTTCATTTAAATTATAACACGGGAAAATTTCTGCAACCGTCTGTAGGAGAGGAGGAGTTAGTTGTTCTTATTTCAAATCGTTTTGATCCGATTATAAACAGAGTTAGAACAGCACAAGTAAAACCGCTTTAGAGTTTACCAAATTACTAGTCGGTTTACAACCGGAATTAAAGTATTTAAGCTATAATAAAAACACTAATCGACATAAATATTATAATTCACGAAAATCGGATGACGATCCAAATTTGTATCCTCATTACGACGAACGTTAGAGAATAAATGATAAAAATGAAATTAATCTAAGCATAGCGGGGGACATACAAGAGATAGGGAGTACAAAGGTGGCTATAATTTTGAGAGGTCTAACGGTTATAAATGAAACGACGATGTAATTTTTAGAAATAGAAATAAAGGTTACTATAATAATAGAGAGGACAAGTACTACGGTAGAAAAAATGACACTTCAAATTATAAACTAAACCGTGATAATAAAGAAGGTACTAATAGTCGAAATAAAAATTTAAACACGCGCACGGCTAAGAAGAAACTTGTCAACAGCATAACGAAAACAAAATAATAAAAAATCAAACCGTTCTAATAGAACGATGACCCCGATACAAATAGAATAAACGTACATAAGGAAAACCATTAGAGGTTTCGCCAAGAGATGTGGATCCGCCCGCGAAATCTGTCGTAACGGAAAACTTTAAACACCATATATTCTGACTCGCCTGAAGTACTTCTGAAGGAAACCGAAGAGAACAAAATTCTTAATAAAAACGAGTGCGATTTAATTGAAATTATTAATGTATCGGTAGGAATTCAAAATTTTTACAGCCGTTAGAAAAAGCTAATAATGAAAACATCATAAAATAAGTATTGAAAAATTAAATATAACAACAGCGACGAGTACTAAAAAAGAAATTACAAATAAAGAGGTAACCCTTAAAGTAAATTTTGGTTTGTTTGAAAAAGATAATTTGGTTATACTACATAATACATACTTAAAGATTTGGTTATACTACAAAATTTAAACGTTAAAATAATTCTGCGAGTAAATTTCCGTAATAAAAATTCTGTCGTAATTAATTTTAAAGAAAAGCACGTTAACATTAATAAATTTAAAATTCCTTTCGTAATGGACAGTAATAAAGATAAATTAGTGCGAGATATAAAGGTCGATAACAACGATTACGATTATTTACGGGGTAAACAAATAAGTGACGTCAAAGAAAATGTATCGGATATAGCGAGTAAAATTGAATTAGAGGAATTTATTAATATTTTTTACGAGTATAAAACTATTTTTTCTTATGTACCCGGTAAAATAAAAGATTATCGATGTAAATTTAAAATCGATCAAAGCAAAAAATTTAATAGGAAACGTTATCGTATTCCGTTTGCAAAAATAGGGGCGGCAAGAAACGAAGTGAATAAATCGATAAAAAATAATATAATCGAGTTAGGCGATTCTGAATATACGAGTAATTTAGTAGCCGTTTCTAAGCCTGGTACACCGATGAGATTAGGTGGTGGTGTAGACTGTAGGATCGGTGAACAATCTTATTATAAAAAATGGCTTAGCCCCGATTCCCGTCTTGATAGGCGGGTTTTATTTTTGCAAAGTTATAATATCGTATGGAAGTACATTAAAGGAAAGGAGAATATAGGAGAAAAATAAATAAACTGAATAATGATTTTCTTTTAAAACGAAATCGCTCTAAAAAGTAGAACATAATTTTTGTTTATTATAAGATAATCAAAATAATTTTCAATATTTATAAGAATTCTGAGCTCGTAAAATATTTACTGAAGAAATTCGAATAGGTAATCTGCGATAATTAATAAAGGTAAAAATGTGAACGTAAATTAAATCGATAAGACAAAATAATTTTTTTTCGGCGCACAACGGGTTATTTTTTACAAATGCTGAAAATTATTTTCATTATCTTAAAATCACCAGAAAATTTATTTTCTACTTTTTAGAGCGATTTCGTTTTAAAAGTAAACCTTTGTTGTTTTTAAACTTTATTTAATTTTATTTTTGTATACGTAAATATTTTAAAAAAAATATATATAAACCCTTTAGGAGCAAAACTATATTGCTGTAGAAGTAATATGAAATTTTATAATCTATATTTTTTTTTGAGAAATTAATTCAGACGGAAAACGCGAGCGCGCGCGCGCGAATACACAGTGAGACATTAAAAATCGGTATTTTCAGCTATTTTATTACTTTCATCATTATTCTTGACGTATTTTGGTACTTTTCGTTTGATTTTTGCGAAAATTACTGGAAAGAAGGATCTGTTTAAATTTAAATATACGTGTACGACAAGAACACCGTACGATAAGCTACGTCATCCTTGAAAATCGCATATTGTGAAATGTCAGGTCCCACTTATATTTTTATAGGACAATACGCCTTCAGTGTGTTTTACGTTTCCCACCTGAAACTTATTATTTCGCGTCGTGCGTGCCTGCACAATGTAACTTTTTTTTTTTAATGTTCTCCCTGCATTTCTCGATTTGTATTAAAATAATGTACAGGAGTTATTATATATATGCACGATAATTCATTATTTACAAAGTCTAAACTAATTTTCCCCTTTCCTTCCTAATACCGATTCAAAATTTCTATGAAAATAAAATAAATAATATTTATTATTACTTATTTATTATAATTATAAATTTATATTTATCGGTTATTTCCTAATAACTATACTAACTTAAGAAATTCTTCTTTCGACATGCGACGGCCGTGGTTTCTTCGAAACGGTTTTTACATAGTTTTGTAGTCTCAGGTCGGCGTTCGTGAGATGTGTTTAATTGAATCTCAATCACCAAAGAACACCGGTATCCACTATCTAATGAAATCGGTAAAAAAGTTATTCTTAACCTTGCTAGGATTTGAACCTTAAAACTCTCGACTTCGAAATCAGCCGATTTGCAATGACGAGTTAACCGCTAGACCAAGCCGGTGAGTACCGATTACGCCTGCTACTCTTCAAGATTTGCGAAATAGAATTGTTACAGCAGTGAATTAAATAATCTGGGACCGGTTATCAATAAAAATAATTTGGGACGAATTAAGATAACTGTTATTTATAAATATCGACTTTTACATCCTTGTACGAAATAAAGGAAGTATTGTGATCGCGCGATTAAGTTCGCGCGATCACAATAACTTAAGTATTAAGTTCGGCTTCCAGTTTCAACGGAAATTTCCATTTGACCATCCCTGAATCCATTTTGATTGTTTTCGGCGTGACGTCTGTACTAGGTACGTGCGTGTGTATCTCGCATAACTCAAAAACGATTAGGATAAGAATTTTGAAATTTTGGATTAGGACTGTAAACATCTAATCGTGCATCTCCTCTTTTGATTGCAATTGACTTGACCAAAAGCGTCCAAAATCAAAAACAATTTGATTTTGGAGTTTTCCTTAACCGCAGAACTATAGTAGTACAGTAACCGCAATAGGCCCTCATCGAGAGGTTTTCAACGACGTATCATAAGCGGTACTTATTTTCATCGGTTCCAGAGTTACAGCTAAATAAAATTTTAATTAAAGAAATATTCGGCTCTTACAAGGGGAAGGTACATCGGTTCGAATCTGACTTCATTTCCTTTTCTTTTTTTTATAAATGAAAAGTACATAAAATTTTATTTCACTAATAGTAGATTTTTTCATGTTTTTTTATTAAATTATTTATTTTAAATCGTTTTTACAATCGGTGCTTAATAATTATTAATAAATCGATACAATTTAAAAAACATTTCACCGGTATAAGGAGGGGATTAAAAAAATGTCCCACCTTAAAGTTAAAAAAAATCAAATTTACTCAATACGACAACGGTTTCATGTGAAAAAAGTATCACGCGTTTAGCATACAACAAGCCCTGCTTACAAATACAGCAACATTTTGATAATCCCTTACCGTATGGGTTGGTTACATGAAAAATTGTTTCAAGCAAAACCTTTAGGTAACGTTAACAAAACTAACGACCACTTTAAAGCGATTCGATACTGTGCCTATTAAGGTAGGTATAGCTTTATTTTTTCTCCAAAACCCATTTTTCCCCTGGACCAACGGTTGGTTATATCAAAAAACTTTAGTTACATAAGTTTTAGACCCTTATTCAAAGAACAGTAAGAACTTTAATTGAATTCGATATAATTACTTAAGAAAGTTATATCCATATTTTTTTTTCGGTCATCCTTTGCCGTAAGGATCGGTTATATAAAAAATTGCTTCAGAGAAAAGTTATCGGGAATCTTTACAGGATTAACGACCACTTTAAAACGATACGATACTGTGCCTATTAAGGGAGGTATGATTTTATTTTTGTCTTTAAAACCTCATTTTTTCCTCCCCTGAGCAAACGGTTGGTGATATCTAGAAACTTTACTTTATATTAAGTTACTAGGTAAAAATAGTAAAACATTTACTAAGTTTTAGGTTCTTATCCAAAGAATCGTAGGAACTTAAACGGGTTTGATATTTTTCTTAATAAAAAAGTCATATCAATGTTTTGTTTTTTCGAAAAAGTGCCCCATTTCCATCCCCACGGTCCGATTTTCGCCGTTAACAAGCCCGCCCGAGATTTTGGGTGGAGTTTTTTTTTTTTAGGGAACAATTTTAAAGTGATTGGCGCAAAATTACGGCGGTTATCGTGTCCACAAGAAAATGAACTGTTTTTCAAGAATGTTCAAGTACACCTATCAAAAAAAAAAATCCTAACCACCTCAAAAACCCAATTAAGCCACCTGAAACAAAATACTCTACAAGTAATCCATATCTAAAATAACAAAATTTAAAAAAAACCAGAAGAATAAAAACCCAAAAACCATATATAAATCAAACCAAAGTAAAAATATAAAGAACTCACTACATCCAAAAACAAACAAAAAATAAATAAATATAAAAAAATTAACCTAAAATCAAAAGGCAAAACAAAAAAAAAATATAAAAAAGAGAAATATTCAGATATAAACTATAAGAAAAATTAATATAAGGGAAAAAAAGAATTAGAAGAAAACAAATAATAAATTAAACGTAAATTATAAATAAAAGTAACCCCCGCCCGCCCACCAAAAAAAAAACTAAATATTAAAAAAAAATCTAAAATAAAATCCCTTGAATAAAACCCAGAAAAAAAGGAAATCCACATAAACAAACTAAAGAAACAAAAAATGCTTAACTAAGCCTCCTATAAATCGGCTATCTTGACTACCTAAAAAACAATGAATAAAAATAATACCGGAACACAAAAAAAGTAACGATTTAAACACAGCGTGAATTAATAAATGAATAAAACAAAGAGATGAAGACCCAAGAGAAAGAATAAAAAATATAAATCCCAACCGTCTAAGAGTAGAAAAAGCAATAATCTTCCTCAAATCATTTTCTAAACGAGCGGCACAAGTATCGCAAAAATAAATAAAATAATTAAATCGAATAATTAAATAAACACCAGAAGTCACCAAAGTAGAAGAACGAACTAAAGAAGAAACAGGGTAGGAACTGCCGTCGCCGAAGGCAACCAAACACAAAAGGGGAACCGAGCGCTTTTAGTAAAAGAAGCAAATAAACCAAATCAATAAAATCACCGTCAAAAAATATAATGGAAAAGAACCAAAATTAATAAATAAACCGATACACAAAATTAAAAATACATCGCCTGCACGATTTATTAATAAAGTAATAAGACCAGAATAATATAAAGAAACTCTATTTTGATAATAAATAACTAAACAATAAAAAATTAACCCGAGACCATCTCAGCCTAATAATAAACAAATAAAATCAGGTATTAAAATAAAAAAACCGTACTTGGAATAAATAAAACAACCAAATAATAAAACCGAACTAAATTTAAATCACCAAGACTATAAAATAAAACACAACTTCTAATTAAAAATAAAAAAAACAAGAAATTCAATCAAAAAAAACATAGAAAAAGAAATTAAAAAAAAAACACTCAAAAAAAACGAAATCATATTCAAACAAATAAATACCAAAGAAAAAAAAAGATTGTAACAGAAAAACATAGCCTATCCTCAAAAAGATCTTTGACATCACAAATCAAAATTTTAAATTAAAATAAATAAGCAAAATTAAAAAAAACAAATCAAATATTATATAAAAGAAATAAGGAAACAATAAAGAAGAAATACATTAAATTCACTATTTTTTACTTGTAATTCTTTAATCTTCCTCTGGTGACAAATACACATTCATACACAATCATACAAAATTCTCTTACATAATAAAAAATTAAATTGTCTACCAATCCTAGATAACAATATTTTATCCCCACCTTTGTTGTAATAGATCCCCCTACATATATATATGATTCATCTTATCTTTAGATAATTATATGTATCTCTTTATATAACCTGATTGCTATTTCTTTATATAAAGGAAATACAAACTACTATATATGTATATATATAGTAGTGGAGCTTTGCTGGTTGAAGCACAAACTTTCATGAATTGAATTAATGAACTGTGAGTCTTTATTACTGTGTGGGTTGATTTTGAACTAAATGATTTTATTCAATCGAATGAATAATATTACAAAAATAATAAAATTAAATTTACATTATATAAAATAATATTAAATAAATTTAAGAGATTTTGTTTAACAATAATGGGCTTCCCGTAGAGATCGCCTGTGAGGTTGGAGTTGTAAGGTAACTCGTTAGAGGCTAGACTGATCATCACCATCAACTAATAATAAATGGGGTGCTCCTGTGGCGCTGTTTTGGGAGCACCTTCAATGTGCTCTCCACTGTCACGACATATTTAATTTCTAACTTGTTCAGTACAAACAAATAACATACCCTGTACTACATCAGAGCATATCATATTCCCTAAGCGCTCAGTAAAAATCTGAATAACACATCATTAACTATGTCATAGCATATTTTGTTTTCTAATTTTGCAGCAAAAATAAATAATACATCCTGAATGTATTACTACTTAATCAATTCCTTGCCCAAATCCTACTTGCTCGACAAAAAATTAAATACAGCATGCAATACGATAGCTTACAAGATATGCTGCAAAATCAACAAGAAGCTTGATAATGCATCTGTAACTGTGTCAAAGTATATCGCATTTGCTGCCTCATCAATAAAAGTAGTTATTACACCCTGTACTATGTGAGAGCAATATAACATTTTCTCTCGTTCAGTAAAATCATAAATAATATATAAATTATTTATATAACAGTTACCACTTACCGACAATCTTTAATAGTAATGTTCCAGCGCTTTCAGATTGTTAATCCATCCTCAGGAACAATGATGTGTTATACTTTATTTACGTCACATATCATTAATTATACTAAATTGAATTTTATAAAACTTTGAATACTTGTTTGATTAATATTATTCAAACGTATATTAAACAATAATTTTAATTCTCAGGTCGGTAATACTGCTTCATACTAATAAACATAACAATTGAGACCTTCATACTGACATGATGCATAATGTTGACTTTATTTTACCTTTAGACGATCGATTGTTATAATTACATTTTTATAAAATTTAATTTACTATAATTAATGACATGTAAAGTAAATAATTATAAAGCATAACACATCATTGTTCATGAGGATAGATTAATAATCTAAAAGCGCTGGAACATTACTATTAAAGATTGTCGGCAAGTGGTAATTGTTATATAAATAATTTATATATTAATACCAACGGGTCTTGCTTAATAAAATTCATATAAATAATATACTCTGTACTAAACCTAAGTGAGCTTATTACATTTCTTACTTTTTTTGTAAAAATACAAATAATATACTCTGCAATATGTCAGAGAATAAATAGGATGTACTTGCTGCTTGAACTGCAAGATTTGAAAGAATAAATCCTGTAATTTGCCAGAGCATATCGTACTTCCTACTTCTTCAAAAAAGTATTTAATTTTTCTTTTCACTGTGTCAAAATATAACAAGTCGGTTACCAAAAAATGTTAGTAATATACTTTGTACGATATCTAACCGCAAGACAATTTTAACTTGTTTAATAAAACCCTACATAATAACCCTGCACTGTGAAAAACTAACTGATTTTCCAACGACAAAGAAAACAGAACTCAAACTCAAAGTAAGTAACTTTCACAACCACTCAGGCCAAAATCAGAATTCAATTACTAAGCGAATTTGCAAGCAAATTTGTCTTCAAATTTCTTATGAAAAAAAACTAATTGATTTTCCAAAGACAAAGAAAACAGAACTCAATTCCTTAAAATTTCTGACATCAACAAAGTAAGTAGAGTACAAAAATGTAAATATTTGGGAGAAATCATAATATCAAATATAATTGAAAAATGTGTGGGATGAGGAATACAGTACAAAAAATTGAAACTGCCTATCATCTCATAAAGAAAGTTTATCATAAACATTCCCTGTTATATAACTCCAAATTGAGGCGCTAAAAAACTGCAGTTCTACCAGAAGCACTGTATGGGGCAGAATGTATGCATTGCTTTTTAGAACAAAAAATAGCAAAAGTAGAAATAAAAATCTTAAGAAAACTCAGGGACAAAAATATGTAAATGAAATTTATAAATTGAAAAGTAATATAGAAATTTACAAATGTGCAGTAAAATTTAAGGTTCTTAATCTGAGAAAGAAGATTTTAGTTTTATGGTCATTTATACAGAATGAAAACCAAAGATTAGACAAAAATGTATGTAAAAGTATGAAGTAATAAAATCATTTATAACTGAAATTATGGCAACTTTACCTGGCAACTCTCCATTGATCTTATTGCTGTGGTTTAGTACTTTTTTTTCATTTAAGTACCATTCTTCTTACGATAAAGAAATTAATTGTAAACTTTCAGAATAATTCTGATAAAATACTATGCGATGTAAATTTTAAACTAAATTCATATAAAAGTTATGAACGCAATCGTTTCCTAAAGTATATTTTATTTCAGCAGCCATAAAAATAAACAGATTCAAATGTTCAAGTATTTGTAATTTTCAAGTATAATCAAATTGAAGTATTTTTCAATATATTTTTGTGCCAGAAAATATTTTTGTATAATTATTAATATTTTCATTTACGTTCATATGAAAATTCAATTTTAGTTCCTATAAAATAGTACAGTAGAGACAAACAACTGCATTCTGTGCTTCATTAGAACAGCTTTTAAAAAGTAGGCTAAACATGCCTAGACAAATTTTTTCTTGTCAATTTCAAATACTCAGATTTGCTATTCAGTACCCGCTATATATGTATTGTTACAAAACTTAAAATCAAAACAATTCTCATAGGGTCATTTAAAAGAAGAAAGTATTTTGTTTTTTAGTTCTCAAAACTCATTGCAGTTCCTATATAAAATTTAATTTTATAAAAATAACGCCGCCACATTGGTTAATCAAGCTAATGTAAAATGCATTATTTTTTTACTAAATAAAATGTATGTCTGAAAATAATTATTAAATAAAATTAAATGTTAGAATAGACCTTAATAAAATATAAAAATCATTCTACATATCAATAACTCTAACAAAATATAACAGTTTAAGATTCCTGATAATAAGCTTTATAAAATTATCGGATTACATTTTCAACTCGTTTAACTAAAATTTAATAACTCCTCTTTAATTAAGTATTATTAGCTTAAAAAAAAATTACCAAATCTATGTTTCATATATATATATATAAGAGTAATAAAGTTATTACTTACTTTAAATAACATCCTAAATTGTGTTCATTAGTTATTTTTCTAGAATATTCTATAAAAAAAGTTCATCATTATAAACCCACGTACATACACCAAAACGTTAACGACGAAAGTGAAATTGATTTCGGTAGATGGCATCATAAATACTTTAAAAGAAATTATTCATAATTTTACATATAAGAAATTTAATAATAATTAAAAAAATTATATAGCTTGAAACACACACTTTTTGCCACTGTTTGTTCAAAAAATATTTATGATAATTAATAAATAAACAGAATAAAATTGTTTCTAAATCTTTTTAAGAGATTGAAAAATTTATATACATTTTTAATTATGATGCGTTTACAACAAATTATTCCTCGAATTAAGATTATTTTAAGTCAGCTAAAAATTATTGATATCAAACAAAAACAAGATCGATAAGTAATAATGTATTAGTTGTCAGCTAATTAAAAATATTGTTGAATTCAGCTTGGGCATAATTATAACAATTATTTACTAGCACAGTAAAAGTAAGAACGTGTAAAATTTTTGATTTATTAATCATGAGGTTTAATAAATTTTTGAATTTCACTCATTAAATTGCCGTTCAATAAGTCTTAATAAAAACAAACTTGGTTTTGTTTTTCTAGGTTAAAAAATTTAATCACTATCTTCCGTACAACTTAATCTTGAATTCTTAATAATATTTAAAAATGCATTCACAAAATATACAAATTTTTATAGTTATTTTTCTTAAAGAGAGTGTGTGTGGTGTGTGTGTGTTAAACTTTTAAAACTGTATAATAACAAGTCCTATTCTATACCGTAGCAGAATTGCAAGTGTAAAACGGTTAAACCTTCAACACGCAGCAAATCGTCTTGCCATCCCTCTCCATGTCTAACCGCAGCATGCACGTATATCTTATATAACGTACTTTTTGCCCTTGAAAATTAACTAGAGCGCATTTTTTTGTTTCAGTCTGTTATGACTTACTTATTTCAACTACTTTTTAAAATTTGAAAACCGAAATTTTTTGCGATCACAATACTTTCTTTACTTCGTATAAGAAAGTAAAAATTCTCAGTATAAATATGACTAAAACAACAATACAAAATATTAGATACCGATATAATCAGTTTTGAAACTGTACAATTTTTTTTAATATTTCAAATTAGTTAGATAACCTTACTTGTCAATTTATCTTATCCATGAAACTGTACGACTCTGTGCATTTGTCATTCTTTAATATCAGACCAACTTTTAAAGCACAACTTGAAGTACAAGATTACAGTTCATCGTTAGCTTAAACGAATACCTTTATAAAATTAACAAAAAATTGTGAATATTTCTCTCTTAACTCAATGACAGAAATTTTTATCACAAATTCATTATGAAAATTTACCGATCAATTTTTTTTTTTGCAATGCGTTCCAGTACATCGATCGGTCTAAAAATCGATTTTCTCCAATTACTAATAGGAAAGTAGTTAAAAAGAAAATGTTAACAAAAAAAAAAGGATTTTTATAATTACATGTTTAATGAATATGTTCAAAAGATCTTGCTTTCCCCCTTATGCAATCACGATGGCATTTACTACAAAATTACACATTTTTCCCCTAAAACTTTTGTCCGCTTTATGAAATCATATAAATGAGTTTTCAATCGACTGTGAGTGGTAATTCAGGATGTTTGGATCTGAAGAAAAGTCAAATTCGTCTTTGAAGATTACCTGACCAAAAATCATACGAATGCGGTTACCGTTCCAAGTTGTTTCTCGACATCCTAAACATTCAAAAAAAATTTGATCGTAGTCGTCTGTAATTTTTAAGATCGTAGCGAGTAATATTTAAAAGACATACGACTATTTCTCATGAATTGTCATCGAAATGAATTGTCAAAAATATAAACCGAAATAAAAAATATGAAATTTGCGTATACTTTTAAAAGAAAAAAAAATTATGGATAAAATACGAAACGTTTGAATAATTTAAATAAATTCTTGCACAACTGAAAGGACCTGTCACGTTACCCCAAGTGCCAGAAAATAATTAATTATAATGTATATTCATTATTTAACTATAATATTTTGATTTTTACGTGTCAATTTTGGGATGTACCGTTCTTATTTTACGAGTTTATTTCCTTCTATTTAAATTTTACACGTAAATAAAGTTATTTATGTAAGCATCGTGACAATTCAGTTGTACACTAACGTCTACATTTCACGACAAAGAAAGTCACTGGCAGATCTCTGTTCTTCCTTCTACCAGAAAAAACTAATCGTACAACATTCGTAAGGGTTTAAGCGAGTGCACGACAGGTTTCAGCGTTTGTCAACCGATGCTTTGTCGGCACCCTATAGAAGAACATGATGGCAGACGGGATTACAGACATTGCTGGCCGTTACCGTTTACTCTTTGTCGAATTAATCTGCAAAACATTTACAACAGTTAGAAGGCAATTTTTAAACGGTTCTAGTGTGTATTTTGTTTCGTTTTTTGGTTAGTATTATCATAATAAACATAAAATCAATGCAAAATATAAATTAAAAACTTACTTGCAACGCGATCGAGTGAGGTACGTGCTATTTCATTCTCTGCTCTGAGCATACTCTACGACAGAAAAAGAAAATTATAACAGATCTAATAGTAACATGTTTTTTTTTTTGTATTTGTTCAAGAGTTATGTATATAAGATATATGTACTCTAAAGTAAAACTCTTTTTATAATTACACTGCCGCTTGTGCAAAACAAAAAAGAAATTTCAGTTAAAAGTGACAGTAGTCAAAACAAAAAACAGACGCTATTATATGTAATGATTTCAACAGTGGTCACTTGTACGTGACCACTGTGTTCATACTTGTTTGATACTAGCAGACCCGGCAATGCTTGTATATATATATATATATATATATATATATAGAGAGAGAGAGAGATATTTACTTTAACCACCTACAGCGATATTATAAAATTAATATTTACAGAGGTCGAGAAAAGTTTTAAATAAATCGGTAATAAAATTTAAACATTTATATTTCTCTAAAGTAAACAGTTTATACAAAATAGAAAACAATCATTTTACCAGTTCATGGACATTTACTTTGTAAATCGTTGAATATTTTCAAATAAATTTACTTTTGTTAGTTATTTTAATTAAAGGATCCTTTATACTAGTATTATTGGAATAAAATTTTGTTCAAACAAAATAAAATGAAGTATTTATTTTTTTTACATTACATTTATATTACGTTTTACACATTTTTTTATATTACAGCGTAGACAACAGATGCGTAGCTTATAAGTCCGTACGGGTAACCGCTCGATACAGTCCATCATACATTTATCCGTCTGGTTACAGGAGCGTTTCATTAAAGCCCTGTAGTAAGTCTATTAGTTATTATTATGGCAAAAGATACCAGAATTGTAGGTAGTACTGGTAGACAGAAAGTTCTGGGTTCGAATTCCGGTCAGAATTGGCTTTTATATACGTTTTATATAAAATTGAAAATAAACGTAAGTGAAGAACTGGATGTCTGTCTATTGCCGATACAAATCAATAAATATAAAAATGTATTAGGTACTAATACGTGTAAGGAAAGATAATGTGGAGCGACTTATCAACCGTTGGTAGCCGCGATGCTGTCGAGGTAACACCGCCCTTCCTCTCCGACAAACTAAACGCTAAACGCTTCACTAAATACATGCTGCAACATAACTCATATTTTGATAAATAATTAAATCTATAACGTACATTATATTAAATTAAGTTAAAAATTCCAACGGCGACTGAGTTCGAACCCGGGACCTTCCGGAAGATTCCATTTAGGAGATCAGTCGGCAAACGGTTTAGTTGATGTTTGTTGAAGAATTAAATAACATTATATTTTCTGTTCTTATAAACATAAAAGGATTACATAAAGTAGGTCGCTTATAGCGTCTAACTCAACATTGTATTTATGTGGACGTCTCTTACTTTTATTATTAGAACCTTAAATATAATCGAGTTAATTACAAGTTTTACATATTCATTTTTTTACACTTTAATGCTGTATTACATTTTATAAATAAGTTTATAACGTTATATCATATTAAAAATTGATCGATCCGTCGATCAATTGTTGTTAGCATGTTGGCTACTAAATCTACCGGTCTCGTGTTTGATTCCTGGCAAAAATTTCACTTTTTTTTAATAACTCATTAATTTTATCGACCATATTCTTCGTTCGTTAAAATACACGTGTAAGGTATTACGAGTAAATAAAACTGGAAAAATTTTATCTGTTATTATGTAATATTAGAATCTTTTTTTTTTAAATTACTTTACAAAACAGATAAACTTTATCGTAATATTTAAAAAAAAAAAAAATTATAAATATTAAGGGAGATTAATTATTATTTTAAATAAAATGTAATAAATATAAAATAATCGACAAATCTTGATTTAATTTAATTATATCGAACGTCTATATAAGAAATATGTCTTTATAAGAAAACGTCTATATTAACGTGTTACTCGCACAGCAATACTCATACGTACGCACACACACATGTACACATGTTTACGGTTGTATTTGAATTGTACAACGCTTGACCAGAACTGTCTGACGGTAGCCAATCAGAGCGAAGGAAGCCAGCCACCTGCGCTTGTTTATCCCCCTCGCTACTAGATGCGTCATCCCAAAAAAATTAAATAAAAAAAGATTTACCTCTAAAATTCCTCTTAGCAAAAGTCCTCTGTCAACGTATAAACTATACAATTTTATAAATTATGTTATGGTATTATTTTATCATTAACTCTTGAACTATTTATTTTTCATTTATTTATTTTTTTTTATTTATTATTAAAGCATTTGTTACTACAAGAAATTTATTTAATTACATTTATTTATCATGAAACATTTCGCTTTAATCAACTGATTTTTTTTAAAAATCTAGCACAAATGAAGTATTACAATAAAAATACCTTCAAAACTAGAATGATCTAATATACCGGTGATACAGATGCGGTTGATGAAGCTTTCTATTATTTAATCAAATCTAATGTTCAATCTTGTGTAATGTCTTTATCAGTAATGCAAGATTTCGCACGCACACACACACCGCGAGCAAATGAAATCTGTTACTCCATAATTACAATTTTTGCTTTTTAATTTTTATTAAAATACGAGTAGACCCGGCAATGCTTCGCTATTGCTATATATATGTATATGTATGTATATATATATATATATATATATATATATATAGAGAGAGAGAGAGAGAGAGAAAAAAAATATAAACCACAGCGAGTATTTTTTTTTTAAAGTAAATTAAAATTATTATTTTAATTTTTCAAAGGTTAAACGTATTTTACTAAAAAAAAGAAAACGGTTGTTTTTATTTTTACTAATCCTTAAAGTTTTTTCCATAGAGTATATTACAAAGATTTTCTCAGAATTAAACTACATGTTTGTTTAACAGATTTATTCTACATCAAACCTAAAAAAACGTGTTTTTCGTCACTGAACTTTTCTGTTCTACTCTGGATATCGTGAAAATAAGGGATGATAGTACTGTTTTTTTTTATTCTATTTTTCAGGTCAAAAAACATAAGATACGATCAATTTTACCCCTTATATAACGCCTTAAAAATTTCAGTATGACTTATTTCACAGGGGAACTGAAATCCGAGCGAAATCTACGCTAGCGAAACTTTACAAAGAAGCGTTTTCGGACATATGTTTGTATGTGAACTTTTTCCTTTATTTCAAGATCTATAATCGGTTCCCAAATTATTTCCCTTTCCCCCAAAATCACCCTGTATTTACGATAAATAAAATAGAACTGATAGTTACCGTTTATTTAATGTTCCATTTCGGACAAACCTCAAATCAGGTGACTTTTTATTAATACAAAAGTGCACATTAAAACAATCGCACGCGCGCGCATAGAAATTTGATATCGCATATCACTAAATATTTAAAATTAAATAAGTAAAACGAATGAAAATTGCAACAACGGGAAAAGAACTGCTCCTCTGTTACACTGAAAGTCGTGGGTTGAATTCCCGCCTAGTTATGGTAAGCGTATAACAAAACAATCAAAACGTAATTAATAGCTGAACCGACTTAAAAGTGAAAAATAAAATTAATTACTCGATTTCCGTAGCTGAGCGGTACCGTCTCGGCCTTTCATTCAGAGTACCGGGTTCTAATCCCGGCCAGATACGGTATTTTTCATACGCGACTGAAAATTTCCATTTTCACGTTCCCGCAATAGAAGTTTCTTTGTAAGATTTTGCGGTGAATTATTTCATCGATCGAAAAAAAAAATAAATAAACATTGTATAGATAGATGGTAACAGTGGCGGATTGAGTCATCACGCACGGCTAGCAGGAAGTTGTTTGGCATAGTCTAATGTTTGACATAGCAGAACTGCGGTTCAAATTCAGTAAGTCAAAATTAGTAAACAATAGTGAACCGTCTCTTTGTAATAGCGAAACCAAACGACCTGCTACTATGTACCTCATATTAAAGCGCAAACAAATCATCCAAATTTTGAACCGGCATGCTGGTTCAAAACGTTTTTCTTTTTCTTTACTTTTTTTTTGAAAAGCGACTAACAATGGAATAAAATGATTTTTTTCACACGTTCATAAGTACGAAATTTACTTCCCCCCCCTCAAAACCCTTTATCTTTTCTTTTTTGGGATTCCTCAGACATAAAACTTTGAGAAATTAAAAAAAAATCACACACCTTTTTGACTGATTACCATACTTTTCCTTCTTTCAGTATACCTTTAGATGTATGCCAGGAAAATAGAATGAAAAATATTTTCGATCGGTTTATATATATATTCTGTGTATTTTTCATTAAAAAAATTATAATAAAAAGTCATTTAATAAAAATTTCCAAAAAACTTGTAAGATGACATGTAACATGTAAGATTAGAGATAATTTATCTTAAAAAATAAAAAAAAACGTAAAAAGTGATCCATTTTGTTAATAAATAAATAATTCAAAATGCATAAAAAAATAGTTTCTTAATTCACGTTTTAATTTTAGTTCATTTTTACTTCTTTGTATGAAGTAAGAAAGTATTGTGATCGCGAAAAATTACGATATTCAGATTTCAACTGAAATATCCATTTTGACCATCCCTGAATCCAATTTGACTACTTTGGGCGTGACGTCTGTACGTACGTATGTACTTAAGTATTTGGCATAAGTCAAAAAAGATTAGCCGTAGGACGTTAAAATTTTGTGTTTAGGACTGTTATAACATCTCTTTGTGCACCTCCCCTTTTGATTGCAATCCACTGTACCAAAAGTGTCCAAAAAAGACCAAAATCTAGTTTCTAACTGCAGTAATAAGCCCACATTGAAAGGATTTCAACGATATATCATAAATGGTATTTATTTTCATTTGTTCCAGTTATAGCAAAAAAAAATTTTAATTAATGAAATATTTGAAAAAAGGAAAGGACATCGGTTAAAATCTCCTTTTTCATCTACATTTTTTTAATTTTTTTAAAATTTATTAATAATTATTAACCTTTCATTATAAAAAAAAAAATTACGATGAATAATAAATCAATAGCAAAAAAAAAGATAAAATATCTACAATTATTAATGAGATAAAATTTTACGTATTTACATTTTAAAAAAGTGTAAGTGTAATTTAATAGGCGTACAAAAAATCATGTGTTGTCAACATCAGATTCTATGTAGTTAAAAATTAATAATATTTTTACATTAATCATAAATTTTTATTTTTTTTTTTTTTTAATCATTTAATGGTATTAATTTGTAAATTTATTACAATTTTTATACTCATTCATTAAAACAAGATTAATTTTATCTTGTGGTTTATGTTCAGCCCAAATAAAAAAATTGGTTATTAATGTTTAAAGAGCATTATTATTTAAAATTTCCTTTTAATTTCATGGAACAAGGATTATTTTTTTTGCACTGTGAGTATGAGTGTGTATTTGTGTGTATGTAATATATATATGAAATAAGAGAAATACATTTATCTGACAAATATTCGCTCCAGTGAATTTTATACGTGTTTATTCTCTCAAAGAATCGGACTTATAAAACATATAACGTTATGAAGTGTGATTGGAATCGATGAGCCTTCCCTTTAAGATCCAAACATTTCATAAATTAAAATTTTATTTTAATTTCGATCGCAATCGAAAAGTGTGGTCCACAATTAATGTTACAACAGCCCTAATCTAAAATTTCAACATCCTACGGCTAATCGTAGGATTCGTTATAAATAACGAACATTTTCGGGTAACCCATCTTTTTCTTTCTTTTTCATGTTTAGCCTCCGGGAATTACCGTCCAGGTATTACTTCAGAGAGATATGTGTCTGTAAATGAGGTATTTGTACAGTCTCAATTCGACCGTTCCTGAGATGCGTGGTTAATTGAAATTCAACCGCCAAAGAACACCGGTATCCACGATCTAGTATTAAAATCCGTATAAAAGTAACTGATTTTACTAGGACTTGAACGCTGGAACTCTCAACTTCCAAATCGGCTGATTTAGGAAGACGCGTTCACCACTAGACCGATTCGGTGGGTTAGTAAACATCACTGCGTTGTGATGTTAGTGTCCATGTCTGGTTCTTCGAACGTAAAAATTATAATTAATCTTAACGTCAAGCCTATCTAGGAAATATATTTAATGTAAATATAGTCTTATGAAAGCAAACAATACGAGGTGTATTTTCTCCTCCTTTTAGGTAATTAGTTATAAAGGAGGTAAACTCCTAACCTGAGATTAACCTTCTCAGCCGTCCCTCTACCGAAGATTTATGACTTATTGTTAAGTCGTCATAGCTATTACGATAATAAAGGAATTACTTAAAACCGATTACGGTCACACATTACTGACATCAGATATTTTTTATTTCTCTGTTATAACATCCCTACTCCAAATTATAGAACGTAGGAAACCCCCTTAGTTCTTTTGCTTTTCTTAACCGCCTATTAATAATCTGCCTCAAAATGTTATCGTTAATTTTAACCCTCTTCGCAGAATTTTCTGTAAAAAAAATAATCTGACGAGTAAGAAAAATCACCTAAATGTATCGATTAAAATTTATTTCATTCCTTTTTCATCAAAATGAAAGGCTTTCAAGAAACAAATGTATCCCGTGTGCTCTTTCTTTTTCGCTCGTAAGTAACAAACATCTTTACCGTTGTACGATAAATTCTAATTTATCCTTGTATTTTTATTTAACATCACACTATTCGGTAGTCACTTATTCTAAAGAGAAAAAAAAACAAAATTACCTGTATTTTATCGAATCGGGCTATAGAACTGTTTACTTGTTCTTTGGAGTACAAGAAAGAAGTAATTATTTTTCTGCTGTTGTTCTTAATAAGATCTAGTTAAATCTTTTTCCCCGTTAATTTAATTAAATTATTCTCTTTTACAGAAAAAAAATAATATTCCGTTTTCAATGATTTTTTAATTCGTTTTTTTCATCGCTGTGTAATATGCGCTCAATGCCTTTTAGCTGTTTATTTTTTTGAATTTTATTTAATCTACCGATCATCGATGCAGATATTTAATATTTCTAAGAACTAATATAGACTCACCGCATTCAATTTTATTTTATATGTCGCTCTAATTAAAGTTTTACCTCTATTTTCTTTGATTTATCCGGTATTATAAGAGTTATTTTTTTATCGATGTATTTCCATCCTTAACCTTTCTTGATATTAATTGTATAATGCATTATCAGTGCAAAATATTTGTAGATTTAATACAGGTCTGTTGTCCTGTCACCGTCTGAAATAATTTTACCGTCTAGACGAAAACAACTTTATACTTAATTACATCCGGATAGGAACAGAACTTCTTAGGCGCACTCTTTGATTTTACATAATCGGTGTTATGCTAAATATATGCTGTAATTTTTTTCTCAAAAACAACCGCTTTAATGTAATTTAGTTAATTACCGAATTCTTCGTTAAATACTAGCTAAAATAAAAAATGATAACTAATTGAAAACTTCAAGTTAATTTCTAGCGATTTCAATTTATAAATTTCTTCTGTATGAAATGAAGCGCGTCAAAACAGAGGTACTGGAATTTCTGATGAAAGATGCTATATTTCATCGGAAATTAAATACTATAGATTATCTATGTAGATTATTTGTAAATTCATTTCTACATTAAATAAATCGTGACCGATTATTTTTTCGATTATATTTCATTAAACTAAAAGACCCCTCTCCTATATCTCCCAAATTTTGAAAAATTTGTTATCTATGTCGATAAGAAGATTATTGCGCTATTTGTTTTGTACTCATTATTCCGGTGAATTTACCACGTCGATACTACTCTCGATTCTACTTTCAAGATTTTATTATTTTTTTAGTCGATAAATTAATTAGCTATATAAGCGTGAAAATAAACGATTGAAATTTTATACGAAAAAAAAATCGATCCTGACCGGAATTTGAATTCAGTACTTTCCAAACGAAAAGCTGAGATATTCATTATCTTTCTGTTACGGAAGTCAAGTTTGAGACGCATTTTGTTATCTTATTTCATCAGACAGCAGATCTTAAGATTTCAGATTCGTTGTTAATTTGTCTTTTTCTTCAATTTCACATTTGAAATCTCCTAAGCCTCTTTTTTTTTCTTAGTCTCAGTGTTTCATCCGTACTTACGCATACTCCAAACATAACTTTACATAAGATGCTTCTATAACTCTAATATCTTCTTACGTAAGTACAGTTTCCGTTAAATAATATGCGCGTTTCTAAAAGATCATCCGATTTTGAAATTTCATAACTATTTAGCTTTTAGTCCGTTTTGATCGAGCAAAGTACCGTTAGAAAGCGGGAACTCTCGAATTTCACGAGGTTGCCGCCGGGTAGCTCCAGAACTTCGTTCGCTTCAACGTTAGAAAAAATGGCGACTTCACGACAGAAATCACGCTTGTTCTCACACAGCGTGAGTTCGTATTTACTGTTCGGTGTGATTTCCATAGCGAGTACGGCGCTGAACGTCCTTCCGCTAAGAGAATTAGGCTCGTATAGACGATTTAAAGACACGGGTTGTCTACGTAAGGGAAATCAAGCGGACTACCCCGTGTGTCAGACCACGATATGGAACGAATCCTTCTGACTTTCTCAAGCAGCCCCCGAAAATAAACTCGCCGTGCCGGTAGAAAAGTAAACGTTCTCAGAACGTCTATCCGGTTTGTTTTGTGTGTCGTTTGCTTACGAAACCGTACAGGATTCGGTTACCGCAATCTCTTTATGAAGGTGACACCAAAAACACCGACGAGTGGAATTTTGTGAATTCGTCCTTAATAAGGCGGAGGAGGAAGAAGATGACTATTTTGTAACGCGTTTAGTGTTTAATGACGATGCTACTTTTCATTTAAGCGGGAAGGTGAACCGCTACGATCGATATTAGAATGACGGGGTACGGAGAGATGCCGCGTGAATTTGGACAGCATGAGAGAGACTCTTCCAAAGTTATATTTTTTGTGCGGTTTCGGGGGAAAAGGTGAACGGTCAATTTTTTTTTCTTAGAGAACACTTTTGTGGGAACAACGTGTCTCGATACGCTTGAAAACCGACTTTTCCCTCTACTAGAGGTCGATTCGGATTAGTTATAACGGAAGGGGGAACATGTTAGCGTGGTAAGTCCCACAACACGAAAAGTCTGAGTCTGAGGACTGCAGGTAAAGGCCTAGGAATTCTAGAGGCGGTGAGCTACCGGGGTAGCTTATGGTAAGTGCTTCAAACAAAAAATAAAGATACCGTACACCGTCGTCCCAAGGGATGCGTTTTGAGCAGCTATGACTTTGTATGTAAAGAAACTTTACGAATAAACCTTTAATACAAAATTAATTTTAAGTTTTTATATTCCATATTTTTCAAAATACATACGATTTAAATCGGATGATTCTTCTTGGGACACACTTGAGCCGTATATTTCCTTAACTATTGCTATTCTCATGTAATTATTTTATTTCACGATTTTCATTTTTTTACAATTTTATTAAAGTATCGTTCAATTCTTTTCTCTTTTATGGATATATTCAATCGCTTTTAATTATTTTTTTTTACGAAGATTCATTTTTCGCTCGATTTTTTCTAATTTTGAAATCATCTGTTTAATATCCTGCGTTTCATTTTCAAAAAAAACATTGTCGTGTAAAAAGGTTTTATTTCCTCTTTCTACGCTGATATGTTGATCGATCCCTTTATACTCTTACAGATAATTTTTGATATATATATTTATATATTATATTAGAGACAAATTAATACGTACAATTTCAGTTTATTACGTTACAATTTAAGAAAAAAATTGATAAAAACGCAAATATTATTTGATGGAAACGAACAATTACTTAAGATACAAGTTACATTTTTTTTCAATTTAACCGATTTATAAGGTATTTTTATAGTTAAATCTCCTTATAAGATACGAGTAAAGTTAGTTGAACGTATAAACAAATGAATGAAATTTTTTATTTCCAGATGACGGGAAACAAGAACGTTTTCCGTAGTTGTTAGGCATAAATTGTGCATATTACTGTCGTTGATTCTCGGGCTATAAAATATGTGAAAATATTATTCATTATTAAATAAGAGAAAACGATTTTTTATTTTATTAACATATTGTAACGTGTGAATTTCTGTATTAGTACAGACAATTTGTCATCGAAACAGGCTGTATTTGAAAATCCTTATCTACAGATTGATCTTTTGTCCGTGCGTTAGGGGTGATTAGGGAAGCTTAACTCCAGATTTTTAACATCCCCTCCCGTAGATTTTTGAAAAACTCGAAATACTCAAAAGGTTTTTGAAATGCGTTTTTCTCTGAATCTATGCGTTTTAGAGAAAAGTTTTTCAAACAAAAAATGTAGAGGATATTCTCCTCTACAATTAATGTCCTTGAAGCTATGCCGTATAATTTGAAATTGAAATACTAGGTGGTGCTGAAGTTGTAAAAAAAAAAAAACGTTGTAAACTAGTAGACCGATTTCGAACACGTGCCCGATTCACGACATTTTCACACTTTCACAAGCTACAGCTCCAAAACGGTAAGTCGTACAAGAAAATTATCTAAATAAAAGTCGTGTGTTTTTTTGAGATTAACAACTTTACTAAATGCAATACAGACGAAAAACAATTTTTTCCGGTGAAAAACCCGAAAAAACACGTTTTTTACAACTTCAGCGCCACCTACTCTTTCAATTTCAAATTATACGACATAACTTCAAAGACATTAATTGTAGAAGAGAATGTCCTCTACATTTTTTGTTTGAAAAACGTTTCTCTAAAATGCATAAATTCAGAGAAAAATGCATTTAAAAAACTTTTCGAGATTTTCAAAAATCGATGGGAGGAGGATGTTAAAAATCTGGGTTAAGCTTCCCTAATCACCCCTAACGCACGAACAAAAGATCAATCTGTAGGGTAAGGATTTTCAAATAAAAATACAAATTCACTGTATATATATATATATATATATATATATATATATATATATATATATATCTGATTACAAAGGAATTGCAGTGTGTATGTATTTTTCTAAACGGATCATTTTTTTCTTATTTATTTCGTTTAAAATAAAAATGTGGTAATAATAGTCATATAATAAGATTGGGAATAGTAAACATCGAGAAAAAAAATTAATAAATCTATCAAATGAGATTATTGTATTGTCGAATTTGTTTAACTTCGTATGACGCTGTAATTATTTGTGTGATTTATATGCTGTAAAGCGTAAATAATGTCCGTCAAATATAAATATAATGTGTGTGTGTGTGTATTGCGCGCGCGGAATTGGTAAAGATAAGTGTAATATAAAGAAAACGTAATTAGATTAAAAATATTTCTTCAGTCCATTCATAAACCTTTAGGAATTTTGTTTTTATCGCAATTTAAAACTTCCCTTCTAGCTTTATTTTTTCCATTTTTTCAGTTTTTACACACATACATACATAAACGTAGATACTAACCGCCCCGGCTAGCCAGAACCTGGACCCTCGGAGTCAATTCAGGAGCTCCTCGGGGGCCTATCTCAGCGGCGCAGAGCTGACGTCACTCGCCATTTCCGTCTATCCAGAAGGTTCCGCCACCCTCATCTTTGCTCAGTTGTTTATCCTCAAGGTTGAGAATAATAGTCATAAGTAACAATATAAATATTCAGGCTTTACAGAAACACGAAAAAGAAACTGAATTACAGAATCCAGAATAATCGTAACGTTTTTCTGTTTAGCCTCCGGAACTAACGTAAGGTATTACTTCATAGGATGATATGTATGAACGTAAATGAAGTGTATTCTTTTACCGTCTCTTTTTTCTTTAACGTATATCTTCGCTTCACAACTTTATTTCTAAGGGCGCTAGGGCCTCGGTCTACGTCTTTAAAACCTTCGTTGGAATATCACAAATGTATCCTGCAAATTTGAAAGCGATCGGTCGGTTGTTCTCGCGTGATCGGGGAACAAACAGACAAGCATTACGTGCATACATATATCCGTTGAAAAATATCTCGGGAGGAAATACCCCGTTTGAAGTTTGGAAATCGGAAGAGCGGGAATTTACATCGACATTTCCGAATCGCCGTGATCTGTTAGGTCGAGAGTGTACCTGATGCGTGCAAATGTTAGCCTTCGACCTACTAACAAACGCCCCGTTAGAATTTTGAATTCGGAATAAGAGAACCCCGTTGCACCTCCTAAAACAGCGCCCCAGGGAATCCTGTTTGTTATCTTCCCACAAGATGCTCGCATACCTTACCGCTCTAGCCTTACACGCAGCGCCTGCGGGTAAGGCCGTTATTGTTTAACAGAAATCTTTTAAATTTATTTAATATTATTTTATTTAACGTAAATTTAATCCTATTATTTTTGTAGTATTTTTCATTCGATCGATTCGAATCGTTTTAGGACGGTTTCCAAATCGGCTTTCAGTACACCCTAAATTAGTAGTCTCGTCCAAAAATGTTTTTGTGAAAAAAGCAAATGTTAATATTTATTTTTTTATTCACGTTTGAGCAGTTATTTAAGCGGTATTGCAGGACCGCTTACGAAACTAGCTGTAAAACACATTAGATAGTTTTTGCATATAACGATAACTTGTTTAGATGTATTAAACGATATTTTATATAATTAATTTTAATCGAAAACTCGATGTTCGGTTTAATTTTTTCATGGAGGTACTTGATCGGTTTTCTTCTTCGATGTCACCACTTCCCTTTTTTATTAAGTCGAAATAACTTTAAAGTAAGATTTGTCATCCCCTACTAAGTAGCCTCTATATAAGATCGCTGCTCGCTTAGTTTTTGATTTATACTATCTGTCTCGTCGATTGTTACGGCTGAAACGTACAAAAAGCAACTGAAGTCGCTTTCTCTGAAGATATTGATGTTTACTACGCGGTCAGTCTGCGGCGAACAAAATGAAGACGTCACTTATACAGTACGAACGTCTCTTGCATTTTAGCGGGCTTTACATACGGATGTGCTACAGGGTATTTTTTTTCTATTCGATAAAGCAACGGGAAACTACTTCACACCTTATTATCTTGATAATAATTGTTTCAGCGATGATTTTTATTTCACGTAAAATCGCATATACATTTCTGATAATATTTATTATTTTATACTTTATATTTACTTAAAGTAGACTGCTTGACGTCAAATCTCTGGGTTTAAAATAAAAGACCGAAAAGAAAATCTGCAAAACAGTTAAGAAGCGAGACGAGAATGCAGTGTCCATCTCCAGTACTTTTATAAAAAAAATAATAAAACACTCATTATATATATATATATATATTATTTGGGCAGTAAAATTTCAACCGGTGAAAGAAAATTTTTTTTAAAATCCAAAATTTGATATTTTTATAGTTCGATCGATTCCCCCACCACCAATATCGCCTACAATTTTTTTTTTGCCACTTGTAACACTTGCACTACTACTATGCTTACGAAGTCGAAAAGATAAAAATCTGATGTGGACACCACCTGTCTTACTTGTAAGCCTATTAAATTACATATACACGTATTTTATTTCATTAATAACTTCTGATATTTTTCATAAATTTTTTTTATTGTTATTATTGAATTATTTGTTGTAAATTTTTTTTACAATCAGAGGTTAATAATTATTAATAAATCAATATATTTAAATTAAAAAAAAAGTTAAAAAAAAGAGATAAAGTCGATTTGAACCGATGTGCCTTCCGCTTGTAAGACTAAGTATTTCATTAATTAAAATTCTATTTGCTTATTACTCTGCAACCGATGAAAATAAGTATCGATTACGACATATCGCTGAAAAACTTTCGATAAGGGCTTATTACTGCAGTTAAGAAAAAGTCCAAAATCCAAATAGGTTCCAGCCGATTCCTATTCCTCCTCAAAAGGAGAGCGCAAAACTAGATGTTTCAACGGTCCTAAATCTAAAATTTCAACATCCTACGGCCGATCGTTTTTGACTTATGCGAGTACATACGCGCGTACGGACGTCAAGCCGAAACTTTTCAAACTGGATTAACGGATGATCAAAATGAATATTTCCTATGAAATCTGAAAACCAAAATTGTTCGCTATTACAATACTTCTTTACTTCGTACAAGGAAGTAAAAATTCGTTCAAAAAACGAGCGATAAATGAAAAGATAGTTTTGTTGATTTTAGGGATAAGGGGGAGAAATTGGGAAGCAATGTTTTTTTAAACGGTAAGATAAGCACGTACGCATTACTGAGCTTAGTATAATTTCGGGTTATGTACTCAAAATTTTGAGAAAGTTTACCCCAAAGAAACTATCTATCCCATCCCCTGGAGATATTGACCCCAAACTTTTATCCAAGAATATCCTAATATATACTAATATAGTCTCTGTACCAAATTTAATCGATATCAGTTCATCCGCTAAAAAGTTATTAAACTCAAACGTGCCAATATACGCACATACAAACGTACGAACATTACCCCCACACTTTTCTGGGATCCCTGGGCCATGAAACGTTGAGAAATGCAAAAAAAAAAAAGCCGTACGCAACTTCCTGAGATGTGCGGTTAATTGAAATCCAACCGCCAAAGAACACCGGTATCCACGATCTAGTATTCAAATCCGTATAAAAGTAATAACTGCCTTTACTAGGACTTGAACCCTGGAACTCTCGACTTCCAAATAGCCGATTTGGGAAAACGCGTTCACCAATAGACCAACCCGGTGGGTTACGCCATCTTTAATCTAACCTAATATTTCCTAACTTAACCTAATCCTCTACCATCTTGTAATTTCCCTAATTTAAATAAGATTACGAAATCGCGCAAGATACTCTTAATTTTAATTTTAAGCTATTAAAACCCTATTTTTAAACAACCCTTTGTTTTGAGCTAAACAGGGGTTAAATTAGAGAATTACTAGATCAAACCTTTTATGAACGTTTAAGCCACCGAAGGAAAAACCGAATAGCTACCTCATTCGTGTAATTTGACGCCTTCCGATTTTTCATTTTTTTGAAATAAATAAGACACGGTATTTCCTTTAAATACAAATGACCTGAACAATTTCAAGCTTTTAAATATTTGTCCTGATTTTATAAATCAGAATGAAACTTCATTAAAAATAAAAGATATGTACTTTATCGGTTAAATGCCGTCTGAACGCATAAAAGGAGAAGGACAACACTTTTACCGCTTCTTCTGACGTGAATTGGACATAATAAAAAACCTATCTTTATTAACTATTTTCTAATTAGTAAATAGAGAAACAGAATTTTAGTCCACCCGATGTAAGATACCCTCCTCAGAATCGTTTCATACTAACAAGATGTTTTACTTACACGCTTAATAACACATTTCAGCCGGGTTTCTATGTTGCTAAATTGTTGCACTGCATCGAATGTTATATTCAGAATCAGGAATGCTGAGTATATATATATATATATAAAAAATTTGATTATAACCTTATTGAATGACCAAAAACCACATTTCTGAAAAAATTTTTAGATTCAACCAAGCGAATTTTCAAAACATACGTTTTCAGTTTTTAATTAATTTAATGAATATTACTAATACTGATTGTAAATGCCATTTTGTTTCATAAGATATCGATCATTGCCATTTCCAATATTAGTATTCTTAGATTATTTTATTACTCTAACAGTTTTATATATATATATTATTATTATATGCATAATATTTAATGTAACATTGTAGAGCAAATATGATTAAGCACTCGTATGTACGATTAAATTCCATAAGAGCGTAAAGTTGTGAATGACCTGACATAAATCACAAGTTAATTCTAAAAATGGTAGAGCCATCCTCAAGAATAACTAGCATCCCGTGTCAGATTTACCAAGCACTGAAATGTTTCCTATCGTCTGTTTCATCGAGTCCAACATGCCGAGTCCGCAGAAAAAATCAACTAATATTCAGCTGAAAATGAACACTTTTCACTACGCTCCATATACGGGCTGGCTTTTTAGTAAACATCACTGCCCTCAGAGAAGGCTACTCTAATTAGTATCTCTTTAACCTTGTTATCTTTACGGGCATTGCAGCCGTATAGCAGAGCTATAGCATAGCGTATTGTAATCGGTCCGAATTGGGCGTACGTGGTTTTCACCCGATCTTCAGGTTTTGACATCTGAGGAACCCAAACAACCGAAAAGCGGATGGAAATTTTCCCGATGTTTGTACGATAGTGCGCGCGCGCGTGTATATGTATTTGTGTGTTCAATGTTGGCCTCTTAATCATCTTATTTCTTCAAAACTATCAGACAGATTTTAACCGGACTTGATCAGATAAGTTCTATATACGGGGCATTGACGCCGTTAAATTTTTAACTTAAAAGGTCACGGAGTCGAGGCTGTAGAGCAAGGTCACCCTCAGCATCTCGAGTTTTCGCCCGATTAAGTCGTATTTTTCTCAGGCGTATTTGTTAACGATTAAAAAATAACAATATCTGCAAAAAATATTTTTTGCAAAAACCCACACCCGTACCGTAAAATTCGGTTATAGTCTTCTCCTGTGTTGTGATGTCACAGGTGAGCGGTAGAATTAAATAAATTAATAATATTTAGAGTGTAAAAAAGGAACTCGGTCTGAGCGGGTTTAGAATTCGATCGCCCGGTCGATTCGGTGACTGATGCGTTAAGCTTCGCGGCTACACCGGTCTGCACACCGTACAAGCGAAACTTGTTCTATATAATTTGTGAAATTATATTATTTTAGTTAGCGCCGACCGTTGCAGAGGACCGCCACACCCACGCGAATTAAATAAAGCGATATATATTTTAAACTAAGTTGTGTGTGTAAGACGTGCTAAAACACTTGATAAAAAATTTTACAAAGAAATAAAATTAGAAATTTTCTTTCACAATGTTTAACGTAACACAGTAACGTCGTTATTTTTAAATTCACTTCTATTTGAATATCTGATAGGAGTACATATATCCGACTTCGCTTTCGAACTATAAACTTATACAAGTCCAGCCTAACAAAGCTTGTTATTTTACGTTTATGTTTTTTGACGACAAAAGTTTGTTATTGTAAAGATTAAATTGAAATTATTATAATTAAAAGACTTTAATACACAAATATACTTTAATAAAACTTCAGTTTAAGATGATAAATTATTCTTCCTAGTTTTCTAAAAAATATCAATCTCGGAAAACCTGAAAATTTTTTAAAACTAATCGCACTAAATCTCATTTACTTTATTTTCATTTTTATTTAATATTGTTTCTAAATGCGTAAATAAGGTACGAGTTATTTTATATTACAAGTGTTTGGAATAACTTGCGCTCCGCTTTTAAGTACCACCTTTAAGTCGATGATATTCCATAATTATATATAAAAAATTTTATACACAGAAACAAAACCGATCGAAAAATGCTGTAAACTTAAAAAACAGTTTAAAAGAAAGGTTTTAAAACCGAGAAAAAAGATAAATAAAATGTATAAATTCTAAATAAACATTTAAGGAACCAAAAACAGAAAATGGAGACGATAAATTAAAAGATAAACTTATCGTCTTTATTTCTTTATAAATGTTGAAACGTTACTTGATTCATTTAAACGGTATATACCGTGTCGTCTGAGATCGCTTAGAATTTATATTTAAGACTCCTGTAAGATCGAAGTACGTATGAATTGGAGTTTAACTTGGTCATACTCTGGGTCGTATATTCTTTTCGTAGATTAGCGATTGTTTTTCTGTAAATTTTTAACAGATTTCAACGATCAACATGTAAAAAAGAGAAATCAATTAATAATACGCAGTTTCAATAAAACTGTACCGTACCCGTTGTATTTGACAAAAACTTTCTTTCACGATGTCTTTACACTCTGGACTATCTCAAACGACATTTAGAACCAAATCGATTGGCTTTCAGCGTATGAGATTATACAGTTTACTTTACTAGGATAATAGCTCTTAATATACGGTGTAAGAAGGAAAGTACGTTAATCGGTCAAAAATGGGGTACGTTTTATTTGCATTTCTCGACGTTTTACGACCCGTGAACCACCAAAAAAAAAAACAATAAAAAAGCGGGGCGTAATGTTAGTACGTATGTAAGTGCGTGTGTTGGCGTGTTTGAAGCTTAATACCTTTGACCAGGAAAACCGATTTTGTAGAAATTCGGCACAGACTTAGGTATACGGGGAAAGTTTTCGGTAAAAGTTTGGGGACGACATATCCAGCGGCCGGGATATAGTTCTTTCAGGTCAATTTACCCAAAATTTTGCAAACCTAACTTTATTTTAAGCTCAATATATACGCGTATACGGTTATCTTATTTAAAAAGAACATTGCCTTCGCGTTCTCAGTTTCCCCAAAATTTAAAAAAGCTATCTATTAAATACGTCTTGACCAAAAGGCTGAGGTCACCAGAACTTAACGAGTTAACGCATCGATGGTGACGTAAATTTCGATGAGCGAACCGAGGACTAAGTTTTGTATAACGATCGCACAGTAAGTACAACGGTTAAAACTCTGAAGTTCAGTTACGGAGTAATGTCTGTTTAATGTTACAGACTGTAAAAGAAAGTTACGAGAGAGCTTTGTACCGTAAAAATTTCAAGAACCGACGATACAGGCCCTTGAAATAACTTTTTTTTTATTTTCCTTTGAGAGAGCCCAGAATTTTTTTTAGACCGGAAGCTTTGTCGGTGAAGAGGGATATTTCCTCACGACTTTGCACATCCGTTTTCGATTTTGATTTAACGTCCCTATCGTCGGTCGCTTGTACCGTTAACATTTATTTTTAAATAGAATTCTAAATTACAGGAATTCTTATTTACTCGGTAGTTAGAATTTCTACGTTGAAATCTCCGATCGATTTACTTAAAAAAGAAAAGAGTTTAAACCTTATCGCCCGTCGAACTCGGAGAGGGGCTCGATGACTTTGAAATGATATCTTGTATTACTGCTACCTTTATTTTGACGATGTAATTAAGTGTTTTGTTTTAATTATCGCGTTATTTTCTTTGGAAATATTTTTTTTTACGTTGTTCTTTTGTTCTCTATAACGGTACAGATTACCCGCCTTACGGTAACATTTCTGTGTGCAGAGAGTAAATTCAGCTTCTGCCGGAATGTTTTTATATTACGAAATAAAAAATACAAATACAAATTACGGATAAAATATGAGAAAAAAATTTTCAGATTCGATTACAAAGAACAAGATGTAAATGCTTTACGCGCATCCTTCAGGTACGTTTGAAAATAGACCGATAAATAAAAATTATTCTAATTCTTTTAAAAACAGAAACGTTAAATCAACTCGGTTCTAAGAATTAAAAAACGAACCGAGCGAGAAAAACAGATCTCTGAAGATGATATCCAGCGTAGGGAAATCTTTAGGGAAAAAATCAAACGGGAAGGTCTCCCATCCGAGATCAGAAAACTTCGAATTAAAATTCAACCGTCGGAAGAAAGAAGAAACGGAACGGTGAAACGATAAAGACATGTATAAGGCAAAACAAAAGTCGTAATGAATTCCGTAGTGGCCAAAATAAACAAAAAAATTGTCGAATTAAAAATCGTCCCCTTTTAACACGTTCGGTAAAAAAGGATTTTAAGTTCCCAAGTTCCTATCTATAGTTTTATCGTAAAACAATTTTTAATTAAAAATGAATGATTTTAAGAATATTTTTTGGTTAGGAAAAAAATTTCATCATTGTGAGTAAATTGTGTATGTATATATATATATATATATATATATATATATAGAGAGAGAGAGAGAGAGAGAGAGAAAGAGAGAGAAAGAGAGATTGAGAGAGTGAGGTTTTTCGATATATCTCATCTCGAAAAATGTCTAATATATTTATATATATTTAAAATTTAGTAGTGGAGTTTTTCCGATTGAAGCACACTCTAATTAATTAATTGTGAACTGTGACTATCTATCACTGTGTAAGCTAAGTTTTAACCGATTGATTAGAAACATCTAAAGATCAATTTGATTTTTGGCGAGTGTAATCTTTACGTCGATAAACCGATTTCTAGATCTTTTAAATTCGACCTCGAAAGGGAATGAAAAAAGGTAAAAAACTTTTAAACTATTATTGTAAATTTTCCGAATCCCGACCGTAGTAAACGAGACATTTAGTAGATTTGGGCTTGCAAATACTCTTCGGGTAAATATTTAAAAACCATTTTCGTGTTTTTTTTTTTTAATTCCTATTTTTTGAATGGGTGCGAAGGTATTCGGCGCTGTGGCTCAACCACCGCAGCCAGTGCCACCGTTAGTGTACGTGTGACTCGCTGCACTACTTCCGGTGACTTGACTGATAAACACAAAATAAAAAAGATTAACCGCCACGGGAAACGCAAGTACCATACAGCGCGGGCGAAGCTGCAACAGGAAGCTATTACATATATATAAAGTCCCAATAGAGGGTTTTTCCTGGTTGTTTTTGAATGATTCTTATATACTCGCGCGCGCGTTTGTGTGTGTGTGTGTGTGTAAGATGTTTCTATAGGGACGATTAATTTGCAGAGAAATGGGCGTATAAGTAGGAGGCTTCCTGGAATTTCAACTTTTATCCCTGGATATATCGTGTGCGATGAAATGACTAGCGTGATTTTTAACTAGGTAAATTTTACGAATACATGCAACACACACACTCACACACATATATGTCAAACAAAGTAAGGTTATATTTTATATTTCGTCAAATATCTGTAATTATTTTATATTTTGTTTTAATTTTAATTTAGAATTTTTTTCACATATTTTGGATTAAAATAAATATTCTTTTAGTACCTACAGGATCCTTAAAGTTTTAATTTTTTTGCGCTTTTTAAATTTATTTATTGCCGTTTGATAACTTGATTTAATAAAAAATAAAAATGTGTTTGCACAATTTTACTAAATAATTTAATTTCAAAACGTATAATTTCATATTTTTAACTTTCTTGGTTCTACTTTACGGTTAGGATTCAGTTAACTACACATCTCTGGATGTATATATATATATATATATATATATACATATACACGATTAAATAAATTAAAAAATTATACTACATACGAAAAATTGTCACTCGCACGCTCTTTAATTAGAGCAATGTTTTTTTTTTGGCAGTCGTTTTTTAATATTTATCTCTTCTCTTGTTTCTGAAATCAAATTCACATCCTGTACTAATTACACGGTGATCCCATTAGGTTAGTATATCACTTTGGTTATGGATTTTTTTTAGTTTTTGTTACGAAAGAGCGGGCATCAAGAGCTACAATAAATATTTATTCAATAACAAAAAAAAAAAAAAAAATCATTAGTTATTAGTGAAGTAAAATTTTAAGTACTTTTAAAAATGCACGTATGTAATTGAATAGGCATTATTACACGTACGTATATGTAACAGAGTCGGTGAAACATCTGATTATTTAATATAAATTGAAAATGATAGTATAGAATCGTATTATTTTTTAAAAGAGCGGTTGACGATTGTAAATGAAAGAGAAAGCGTAACAAAATTCGTACAAGGGATATATTTAATAAATTCAAATTATAGTCAAATATTGTATAAGGATACGATTAAAAGTTACGGGTATCCTAAATTTCATCATTAGAATGAATTAAATGCGAACGAAGTGCAACACTCTGAATAATCAATGCCCTTAAGACGTTAAAATTAAAAAAATAAACTTAAACAATTTGTCGATGGTCACAGCTGATATATCGATCTGGATAATAATATTATATTATATATTTATTGTAATTGTTGTAAATTGAAATATCTGTAGGAAAACATACCTGTGCCTGATAATCAACCCCACGGTGTTTTATTTGTGGATGGGGGAGTTATGTTACAATAAAGTCCTGCCGCATTGCATTCCATAAACCGCGTGTGCTTCATATCACTTAATATTTAAAAATGTACCTTCGAGCTGCATCCTGTACAAAGTATACTGAATAATTATTCACTTCTGAATAGAATCTAGTCGAGTAAAGTTCTATCGCAGTACTCGTTCGATGCACTTTATCGTCCTATTTAATTCATCATTAATATACTCGCAAAATGATGTGTACCGTATACCGATTGTAATAATGTTAATCTTATAAATAAAGTTCACGTTTGATTTATTAACCTTTGATCGCAAAAAAACTTTCACGATAAATTAGAATTCGATAATTTGTAAACGAAATAAAATTTTATTTAGTTTTCAATTTTTAAAAATGCGTAAATGTAATTTAATAGTTGTACAAGGTTGTCGTGTGGTATCCACATTAGAATTTTCTGTAATAATTTACATCCCAAGAAAAATTGACCCCGCCTTTAATTGGCCCCATCACCTTTAAATTTCAACGGGTAAAATAACGCAGCCCTTCTTTAGGAAATTATTTATTCAGCGACTAAAATTATACCGTAAAACATTGACGCTATAAAAAAACCGCAATTACGTTAAAGTTAAAGCTTCCACGATAATGGAGATATCTGGATAAGTTTCTAAATCATTCTCTCAAATTTTAATTAAAATATTGGTAAAAGTTCACATCACGTCAGTGGTTGTTGAGTTAGAAGGATAATCTGCACACGCGCGCGCCCACACACACACATGTATATATATGGTTTGTTACCGATTTAACAAAGTTATTTGTTGAAGAAATATGGCCGGTTTAAGTACATTAGGAAAGAATGATATGAAAAAACTATAAAAAAAAAAAAAAAAAAAAAAAAAAAACTGTAACCGGAAGAGAGACATAAAAGCAATGTATCTCTCTCTTTTTATAGTAGACAAAATAGACAGCTGTCCAGTATCCAGTATAATGTTAAAAGCAAGTCAAGGTTAAATGTTTTCGTATCTCACGTACATGTGTCATACGTTTTAATATATATATCTGTAGAGAGAAAGAGAGAGAGTGAGAGAAGTGAGAGCGCTGTTTCTCGACATAAAGGATTTATTACATATAACTAAGAAATCTGTTCTTTTATTCTTCCCTTTCGGTTTTATGCCTATGCGATCTAATTGTGTATCAATCTGCTTAGGCAAAGCAAATAAAATGTTTAGACTGCAGAGTTTAAAGGAAAGGACTATTATAATAATTATAATACTATACGAATATAATTTTATAAATGTATCTTGATTAAATGTTTTTAAAAATTTTCTTTAATGTTCGTAACGATATTTTTATACCGTTAAAGGTGTTCCACAGACATTACCGAATGAAGTGAAATCAAACGTACCTTTGGTCGTATTACAAACCGATGCAAACGGTACGTTATCTTTTACAACGATAAAATACATTATTCATTAAATTTTTTTAAAAATACCTGTACTAATATTCTTCTGTTTGTTTCTATATTTTTTACAACAAATGTTTTACGACAGCAAAACACCAAAAGCGTACCCTTACAGAGTATAAGTGCTAAACGGAAAAGAAGATAGCGACGTTTCGATTATTGTACTATACAGTTTACGGTAGATATGTAACGTAAATTCAATATACGTTCGTTAAAATTTTATCACGGTAAATAAAGCACAACGGCTTAAAAATAAACTTCTACTTTCATTTATATTACGCAGTTAACCTTCATTTACCTTTACGTTACGCGGTAACAGATTTTAAAAATTTTGCTTCAATATTTACCAAACTTTTCCATTAAAAATAATACTCGATTCCAAATTATTTTTTTGAAAAGAGTTTCTGTATATAAAATATTTACAATAAAATTTATATTTTTAATATAAAAATATATATATATATTTTATTATTTACATGGGATTTGCAATAAAAATTTACTTTTCGTTCAACAAAACTACATTCTCAGAATCCGTTTTTTGATAAGCGTATTTAACGATTAAATTAGAGATGCCTTATATTATCTTCATTTTTCAATAAAAATTGATTAATTTCAACGTAAACTTTTAATAAATAAAAATCGCTTTAAAAAACTTGTTTCTATGGAATTTTATAATTTTCTGGAACGAAAGATTTTATTTGACGGAAAGGAAATTTTATTTAAATTAATTTTTATCGAAAACAATATAACGAGATGAATGGCGGGTTAAAATTCTTCTCTTTCTAAAAACTTGCTCCTTTTTTAAAATATTAAATTAATAAATTTCTTTTTAAAACTGTTTTGTACGGTAATGCGGTTTTGTAAACGGAAAAATTATTTCTTTGTGAAAAGTAAACCGTTAAAATTATTATGAAAAATTTGTAAAAAAGTATTTGCACGAGAAGGTCAAAGAAATTAATTAATCGGTTTAAAATATTATTAAATAATAAAAAACAATAAACAAATAAAATCTTCTTTTGTTCATTTATTTAAGGACGGATCGACCTTCTTTGTCGCTAGCGATATATACCGACCGGGACGCGTTAATATAATATTAAATTAAAAATATACTTAGATGTACGCGGCTAAAGTAAGCGTATCCGATTCTCAATCGAGTTACGATGATTTGTTTCCTGGGAAATCAGCACGCAGGATTTTCTACACGAGTAATTTTTTCGAGATTATTACTTTTTCGGTTTCGTCGATGAATTTTAACGATCGCAGAAAATAAGACTGACGTAGCCGAAAATAGCCTACGTCTTTTTCGAATTTCGGAGTTATCTGTGTGTATACGTAGATAAGATGCGGAATTGTCGACTAGTAGTAGAAATGGCGTAATTGTCTTTTAGTATTTCCGGTGTCGACTGAAGCCAAGGTGTTTTAGCAAATCGTGTAGATATTGAGATCGTCGAGGTATTTTGTCGCTCTCTCTTCCAACGAGTTGGGCGATTTCTTCGCGTTTTTGTATCGATATGAGAACCGTGTGTATGTCATTACCTACGTTAGACGGTGTCGCTTTTGTCGTTATGCCGTAATCGTTAATATTTTTCTACGGTACTCAAGAGATATAAGATTTACTTGGCGCGATACGCTTTCGATTAAGCTAGTTCGGAACGCTCCGATCGCCAGCCTTGCGTATCGGTTTTAATATTTGAAATAATGAGATGCTTCGTCCTTATTCATCAAAACGGTCGAATCATTTCCGGGAGTAAGTGATGCACGTCAGTTACGAATTTAATTAAATTTTTTATTTTTACAGAAACAATCAAAACGGTGTGCTAAATATACTTAAAAAGCGGCTGAAGTTAAGAAAAGATAGCCGGCGATTTTGGGTGGTTGTTTTGTTTTTATGTCAAAGTAAAAAAGAGCTTTTTTGTGATAAAATGATAGAATTTTTATACAATAGACTCTGATTTTTTTCATACTAAAAAAAATATGTTTTAGATATAAAACATCTTTAACGCGAATAAAAACTGAAACTTAAGAATAAAACTAAAGAATAAAGATGAAAACCGAATAAATTGTTTTCAAAATTTTTACCCGGATAATTTTGCTTAAATGTGCTTCTCTGTTAACCGGTTGATCTTCATATTTCTTAACAAATGCATATTTTGAATAGTCATGTGAAGGGCGCGTTGTATTAAGCCTATATTAAAGTTGTTTTAAAATCTTTGTAATTTTATTTTAGATTTATTGTCGATTTTATTTAAAATAAAAAAATACAGAGTCGTTCACGGGAACCGGATGTTTTGGAACCTGGACTGTTGAAGATTTGTAAAATTATAACCCGGATCGTCTTTGAACTGAAGAATACCACGATAAAAATAACCTTCACATTGTCCGGCCTGGAGGACCAAATTTCGTTATTCTGAACTTACAGCGTCGATTCATTTATATCTTTAAATAAATTGATTAGTCTTGTTGAAAATATGTTTATTTCGTGAATAATTTAACACGTATTTACGTTTATAATGCGTTTACACACGATATCCTCTTTTTCTGATTACTCACATGGTGGCATTGTTACTAGGGTAAAAATGCCAAAGAAACTGCATTTCAAGCCTCTAAAGGAATCTATTAGATTATTAATGTACGTCTAAAGGACGTACGTTAAATTATCATTATAAATAGGATTTCTATACAGACTTATCGAATTAATTTCCTTAACGTTTAAATAATATGTTCGTGTAAATGCGGTGTTTGTAAATAAATATTAATTCTGTATTCTTTCTTAAATTAATTACCGCTTCTGTATTAAATACGACATTATGAAACCGCGTATATAATGTGTGTAACTACAAAATGAATAGTTTTAAGCGCCTTGACCGTGTTCTATATTTATTAGTTCTGATCGTATAAACGGTATTGACGACTAATAAATAATTAAATTTGAATTCAATACGTACAAATATCAATCGATCTGAATACGTCTAACGATGGAAATTATAACCGAGTAATTTTTAAATATATACCACACGTTTTTTTAATTTACGAATAATTTAAAGTAATTATCGTAATTTCCCTCCCAAAATTTTTCAATTTTTTTAAAATATATGTATGTGCTCGTTTCGATTCCTATTATGATTACCGGTTTTACACCGATTAAATCCTAACTCTTTCACGGTAGACGCTAGTGTAGTTGTAGGACCTTTAAAGGAATACTCTTTTGAAGTTCTTCGCGTAAATTATTTAACGTAGACGGCTCATTATGTTTTAGGTGAAACTCGTTAACCGTTCCTCTTAGCACGCCTTGATCGAGACCGTTTAATCCGCTAATTAACTGAAAAAAAAAATAATAGAGACATCGACTAAGTCTTTTAGACTAGCCGACCGGTCAGAAGGTCGGAAAATGTCAAAGGGCAAGTTTCAACGATAGAAGAATATTTTTGCCGACGAAAATTCGGTCTCGATCAGCGCTTTTGCTGTAAGGACAAACTTCGTATTAAACTGCTTGTTTAATATTAATACAGAATATAAATCGCATTTCAAAATATTTTTTCTTCACGACGTGTTTAATTACAGACATAAGAAATCGGCAAATTTATTAAAGCGTAAAAATTATTTGTAAATAAATAAAGAAATAAAAACGAGTGAAAAATGGAACCGACAAACATTATAAAATTCTTTTGTTAAAAAAAGTTAGAGTAGATCCGATAATAAACAACCCGACAGAAACAGGTTTTTTTTAAATATTTTTTTGTCTCGAATGCGAATCGCTTGCCCGTTCGTATGTTTGGTCTAAGAAAAGTCAAAAACATCTTTTGATTACACGCACGTTTAGTAAAATCGGATATCCTACGGGCGTCGAGGTGAAATCTTTCTATTTTTAAATCTCAGGGAGAAGTATTTCACAAGAATGGAGTTCAATTTTGGTATAGTCGTACAGGAAAAGTAAAATCCGCTCGATTACTTTCCTCGCATAAATAAATTTCTTAACATAAGAAAACACTTTTTCACACGTTAATGCAAAGAACAAAACATCAGAGAATGGAAAAAATTGCGGATACTTCAAACGAATCAAATCGAATCGACCGCTAAAATATTTAGAACCGCTTTAGAACAGAACATTTTTAAAGTAAAATTTGAAAAGAAATAAATTACTGATGGATGCGTGATTAATTTCGTTTTAAGTATAACTCTTCATTTATATTTAATATTATATTGTCTTATTAAGAAACTAGAGAAATATGGTTAAAAAAAACATTGTTCAACGCGCTAGTAGATTTTTGTCTTTATATAAATATAATATTATTATAAAAATATATGTTATACCCTTAACGTTTGAATTGCAAAAATTCGACGTACAAACATAGAGAAAAGGGTACCATTTTTATTAGATGAAATTTTATATTAAAGTAGCAGATCCGGCAATGCTTTGCTATCGCTAGATTCGAGTATATATATAGATTAAATGATGTTAGTATCGTGTGTTCTTTTACTGTCAGGTACCTTCATGTCGTTCGAATAAATACATTATACTTGAATATTTGTGTTTTTTCTTCCTCCTTTTCAATTAGATCCGAGTTGTGACAACATCAATTTCTTAACACGGCTAATTGCTAACCCGCTTTGATTCTGTTACCCGTAATTTGTGTATGTGCTTCTGGAGTCCTACTCGCAAAAAAGAAAAAGGTTGAAATCGACCCGAAACAAGTTAAATTGAAAAACCGATTCTTCGGTCCCCATTCCAGATTTCATTTTCGATTATCGAAAAACTAAAGTACTATAGCAAACCTAGCTAGAACTTGAGGTGCTCGAATAATTTTGGCTTCATTTGAATTTTAATCGTTGCAAAAACATTTCGCACCCGGCGTCGCTTGCAAAAATCTGATATGCGTTAGAAACTTGACGTTTTTTGACCGTCGGGAAACCGGCTCGTACCTGGTGGTGCTTGCAAAGATATAATTTCGGCTTTCTAACTTCTCCTTTTTCCTGTTTAGCCTTCGGAAACTACCGTTCAGATAATACTTCGGAGGATGAAATATATGAGTGTAAATGAAGTGTAGTCTTGTACATTCTCAGTTCGACCGTTCCTGAGATGTGCGGTTAATTGAAACCCGACCGCCAAAGAACACCGGTATCCACCCACGATCTAGTATTCAAATCCGTGTACAAAATAACTGGCTTTACTAGGACTTGAACGCTTTAACTCTCGACTTCCAAATCAGTTGATTTGGGAAGACGCGTTAACCGCTAGACCAACCCGGTGGGTTCGGCTTTCTAACTTATCGCCCTTCAAGTTAACCCTTAACTGCACTGGAAGGGTCATTTTTGACCCTAAATGTTTTCGATTCCGAATTTTCCCGCCAAACCTTGTAGAGCTAGTACTGCCCGATCAGGTAATCTTAGTTCCCGTTAAGCAGCGCTAGTACACGGCTTCGGTTGCACTTTGTTATTTACCGTCATACTTACTACTGGCGCCTGGGGTCTCGTCTGACCCCCACCAGGCCAGTAGAGTTACTCTTCTTCTAAGTGTTATGAAAACATATTTGTTTTTAAGTGAAAATACTGCTATATATTAATTTATCTTAAGTGCAACTGTGCGTTTATTTTATATAAATAAGAAACTTGACTAGGCGACAAGAGGCAAGATACTCTTAAGTCTGATGAGATAAGATCCGTTTTAAAAAAAAAATCTTATCGACAATGATGAGATTTCTGGAACGTCTGACGGTTTGGAGGAACGTGACCGTGACACTAAGTCTGAAATGTTTGGTGTCAACACTGAAGAGGACCCCGATTTCATATTGTCCGATGAAGAACTATCTGAAGAAAGCTTTGATAGTACTGCATCGAATCCTGACCGACCGTCTCAGTCAGTCAGTTCCTCAAGAACCTGATGAAGCGCTTGTTAATGAAGACCTGCCCGGAAATCAAGTGACTGCTATGCGTGTACTTGGACGAAGAAATACAAAGACGATGAAGAAAAAGATTCCTCTGCTTTCAAATGGAGTTTGCATCCCCTATTCGCTTCTCAAATTCGAGCTCGTAATATCATTTCCAAGATTCCCGGTATTGTAGGAAATGCACCAAACAATAAACCAGAAACACCTGCGCAATCGTAGCGTTTAATCGTTGATGTTATACGATAGATGAAATCGTCGAACGTACAAGTGAAAAGCTAACTTATTTAGCGACAAAATGAGGAGAGAAAACTTACATCGACAAAGATGAACCGGAAGGGTTTTTTTTGGGTCGATCTATTTAGCTGGAGATTTTATGTCAAACCACGAAGATATATTTTCTTTATCTGCCACCGATGGCACTGGAAAAGATATATTTAGAGTTACGATGAGCGAAAACAAAATTTTGTATTTGCTTACCGATTTGGGTTTTGACAGTATATCCACAAGAATAAAAAGAAAGCAAAGCGACCAATCGGCAGCGATTTCTGGATTTATAAAAGTTCGTTGAAAACTTAGCATCTAACTACTCATGCGGACAGTATACTACTTGCCCCTATTCAGGGGAAAGAGCTTACATGAAAAGTACGCCAGCCAAATATGGGATTAAGATATTTATATTATTGGAAGCAAGAACAAGTTATTTTATCAACGGATCTGTCTACTGTGCAACCCGATATCCTATTCCAAAACATAACTATAAAGCCGACTTTCGAAATTTTGAATCTTCTTGTCATTGTGAATCATCGATTCATTGTGAAATCAAACACAAACGTTACAGGAGATTACTACTTTTTTTCTGTTGAATTAATGGATGAGCTCAAATAACAACGTCTTAATTATGCGGAGACGATGAGGAAAAAAGTTTGAAATTCCAAAAAGCTATTTGCCTGTAAAAGACAAAGAAGTTTTTTCAATAAACTTTGCTTTTAATGCTAATAAGACTTTAGTCTCATATGTGGCAAAATACAACAAAGCAGTTACGCTTATTTTTTCAATGCACCGTGAAAAATCAATTGTGGAAGATCGAGATGATAAGAAACCCGAAATTATTCATTTTCTCAATATCACAAAAGCGGGTGTAGATTCATCGGACCAAAAAATACGCTCGGTTTTCCGTCGGATGCCGCATGCGAAGGTGGCCTATGGTTGTTTGGTATGCTGTAAAGGACATATCTGGAGTTAACGCTAACATCATTTTTACGCTTCTACCCTGTATTGAAAACAAGGGGTCTTGAGTTCCTCGTTTCTTTAGGAAGAAGTCTAATCGATAGCCGGCTGGCAAGACGTTTGCAAACGAGCGATTTTCCCAAAGAGCTGTAATCTACACTCAGGAGAATCTGTACTCGATTTCAGAAGAGCCTCAACCACCCACCGACTCAGAACTTCATCGACTAAAAAGACAACGGTGTCACTGTCCTTGTAATCTAGAAAGAAACATTCAACTTCACGCCCCAAGCGGTTCAAAAGAGTCTGCAAGGATCATCGCATGCAGGAAGTGATCTGTGAAAGCTGCGAGGATTAAAAAAGGTGTGTAAAAAAACTTCGATTTTTATAGCCCGTATTTACCATGATGAATTCAACAAATACATAGTCTGGAAACACTTTCGTATTTTCAGGGGACAAGAACCGGTTATGTAGAGTTCAAAAGCGAAAGATAACAGAAAAAGATATTAAAATAGGATTTTATCGAGTTTTTAAAAATACTTGCGGAAAAGTTTCTGATCGGAAGAACCTATTCACGTTTTTTGAAAAAAAAACTTTTACGTTTAAAAACGTCAAACTTTTGTCAAAATGTAAGCGATAAATAAGAAAATATATGTTCAACATTAAAAAAAAATAAAATCGAGTGTTTTTTTTAACGATTAAATAATCGGGGTCATGACTGACCCCGCCAGGACAGTTAAGGGTAAACACATGAAAACGCACCAAAAGACCTAGTTTTTTTACTTTAACTCCGGATCCTGTGGACAGGTTTTAGTGCATTCGAACCTTAAGGAGAACGTGTATCACATTTTCATCGATTTGTCTTTAGTAGTTTTAAAATTTCAGCGAGCGATTAAGCAATTTGGTATTATTGAACGATATTATTCGATAAAGGTAAATGAGGAATTACATTTTTATCGAGAAAAAATATCGGCGCGCGCGCGCGCGCGTGTGTGTGTATGTATGCGACCCAAGTAGTAAAAGACTATTAAAACAATTAATTACCGCACATCCCAAAAGTAAGAGTGATGTACAGCAACACCCCCACAAAAAAAAAAAAAAAAAAAAAAAAAAAAACAAATTACTCGGCACCCAATATATAAGCGGCCATCCAAATAGCAATTCCTTACTTTCCGTTACTATGCGGATATAACAACATTTTCCTCGTTTGCTTAAAACGGGCATATCAGTGCTTTATAGATACTACTTCTGACAAACACTTTCTTGTAATTTCATTGCCAAGTCGTAGCGCGTTTCTGCTTCTCCTTCAGAATTCCATTTCATTTGTTACTCGTTTCAATTTTCACATTCCCACGGCACAAGCTATGACATTTGCGTTAAATTATTAGATAAATTATTTATTACATAAAACACGACTTTTTCGAGTTACTACAAATGTATTAACAACAATATTTTTAAATTCATTCAAAACAGTACCGTTAGTAAAAACAAATATATAGTAAAATAGGTGTTGAATAATTTATTAAAAATTAATAAACAGTACAGCTGGTTCTTGATTAATACAGGCGATTCACGAATATAGACTTACATAGGTGTAATGTATAGAAGACAAAATGTATACATAAACACACATATATATATATATATAGATGAAATAAGAAGGTCAGTACTCGCACAGCTCATTACGCGAGGAAGTTTGCGCGCATTTTTATTACTGTTTTCTATACTTCGAGTTTTATCAAGTACCAAACTTAGAAAAACGGGTTCAGATATAGAAAAAATCAAATCGATTACAAAATTATGTACAAACAAAACCGGCTTAACTTACAACTAAACTAAACTAAACTTTAAACAAAATTAGCTTTTATAAAATTAATTATATTATTTCATCTTTTCACTACAACAATTAAGGGATTTGATCAAATCGCTTAGTTTCTTTAAGGAAATCACCCCGCAGAGTTGTAATTGAACATCTTCCGTAAACTGATCATCTACCTTAGGGATTTGATCAAATCTGCATTTTCATCATTTCCCTGCGATATATATACAGACACACACATACATATAAATTAATGTACGTTAATGCACAAATTAGTAAGAATGAAACACGGAAATTTTTCTTATATATATCTCGCAAATATATTACGGTATTTAAGAATTATATCATAATAATAAAAAATACAGCGTTATTAAACGCTGAATTTCTGACGGTTGATGGATTTAAATATTTTAAGTGATAATTCTCTGAACTTCTGACGTAATTAATCGAAGCGTCGTAGAATTAAATAAGCAGAAATTTTTTTACATTAATTATTAGTTCATCGACCACAACATCGAGAAAATTATCTAAGTACCACATTCTCTTCTTCTGTAACACGCTTCACGCACGGTTTCCACTTATCAGTCGACACCTCGTTCGCACCTTTTACAAGCAGGATTTTAAAGTCTTCATTTTATTTGTATATTATTACGGCAGCAGACAAAAGTAATAATGTACAGTTTTTTTGAAGCTTTTAAACTTTTTTCTTGAATCGCTACTTTTTCACTACATAAGAATAAATAACCGGCGTTAGGAAAGTATTAAAACAGCCTGACACCGGTCACAAACCGCAACTTGAAATGCATTCTCAATAATACCAAACAAAACCTACCGGGTTTACGTAGGAAACCTCAGGAGTGAAGCGGTTTCCTGTTTCCTTCTTCGTTAAGCTGAACGAACAGCTTCTGCATACCTGCATTGAACTAAGATGCAGGTGATATTCAGTTCTGCAAATGACATCTCTCCGTTCTCGCTATGATCGCAGATGTAGTGAATGAACGACATTACTATCAGAAAAATTATTATCCGAATGACGGTTCTTGTAACTCATATGTTCCAAATTTGTTCAATGCCACAAAAAATACTGTAAAATTTTAAAGATTCTGTAATTTACTATAATTGCGACTAAAAATAATGAAACGCAATAAATCCACGACTGAAAAGCATTTTTCTCGGTCGTAAAATTACATTTCCTTTTTTAATATTTATTTTATATAAACATGTATTCGGATATAACAAAAAACAGTATGTAGTTTGTAAAAAAATATTCAAAATTTATTTATTTATTCCGCAATTTCTTTTCTACAAAGAAAACAAAAATTATTATTCATTAAGTTAATAAAGATCATTCCAGCGTAATAGAATTTTCAGTCGTCATTCAAAAGCGATACGGCAAGAATTTATTACGCGTTTAATCTTTGAGTTCGTTAATAAAAATTAGATTTTGCTGAAACAAATATTCGTAATTAAATAAAAATATATTTAGCGCTGTAACCGATTTATTCATCGGGCACTTAAGACGAAGTTACAAATATAAGAATAGCGATAAACACATTATCTGGAATACAATTATAAAACTGATGTAACTAAATTAAAAATCATACGTCGATTTTAGAAACGTTGTAGAAAAAACTCTTTATCGCAAACAAATATTATTTACTGAATTACTTCAAGAACATTTTTACCCTTCAAATAACACCTTTAATTCGATTACGAATTTTTTTATTTTTTATTTTTAATGAAATTTGGCAAATAATTAGATAATTTCGGGGTTAGGTTCAGTTATCAGTTTCCATAACAGAAGTTATAGTTTATTCTTAAATTTTGCCTATGTACATTTATATTTTCATCGTTTCTATTTCCACTCTTAAAGAATTATTTGAAAATCTTATATAAATACAATCGGTGTACAGATAAAATATTACATACCCAAAATATAACAAATGAAGGAAAAATATGTTGCAAAAATTTCTTTCTCGCTGTTAAACATATATATTTCCGTTTCTCCCTCCCACCCAAAACGTTTGCAAGTATTTCACTCGGAAATAACTCAGAATAGCAGGAAATATTGATACTATGAATATCCGGGTTGGAGAAATAACCCGATAACACGCTAAAAAATTGCTGTTTTGTACCACCGGTCGTTTAAAACATTCCCCGCATCCTCGTAAAAATATAAGCGTTATGGTATATAATTAATTAAAAATATAATCTAACCAAATTTAACCTACACTCGCTAACCTCGATTAATTAACAGTAATTTTTTGATCGTTTAATAAATAATTGCGATAATTATTGAATTTGTTATTTAAATACTCAAAAGATTACTGTTAATAATTAGTAAGGTTAGCGAGCGAAGCGAGTGTAGGTTAATTTTGGTTAGATTATATTTATAACGTAAACCTGGTTATTGTCAATATCAATATTTTTTAGGCACGATACGATTACCACACCTTCAGTATTTAGAATATGTTATTTGCTTTATTTTACTAAATATAATAAATTTTGTCCCACCGCTTAAAACCATGCGATTCAAATTTAATGAAAATCTTAATTTACCCCTCTTTTGTCTTATCCGCTTTGTTTGACAATTCATTTAGCGAGCAGGCTTCATAGCGTAACGCAATATCATCTCCAAACATCTCAAATTTGACACAAATTATTAATAAAACGTAGCGGTATCGGGAACGATACTGTTTCTTATCTGTTGAACTCCAGAAGCCTCAAGCCTAAGCGGGCTGATACGAGCGCAAAAAAATAGACATCGAAGCAGAGTAAAATGATTGTCCGTATCAAAACCTTAGTTATACCGACAAACAACGCTGCTACAACTTTTTTTATCGTTAATATTACAATAAACAACGGTTGGAAATTCTAAAAGGGTATCCTCTACCGATACCTTTTTAAAATCTGAACGTATTACGGTTAATTCGGTAACAGAAAGAATCTATTTTATATCGTATACAGAATTTAAATAAATAATATCGATAAAATTTCATTATACTGATGCGTTTGTAAAAATGAACGATTTCATCGTTTCAGTTAATTTTTTAATAAAGTAAATAAATACTTATTATCAATAATTAGGCCGATGTTAGAATAATTCAAATTTAAAAAAAAAATTATCTCGAGTCGATATATTTCTATTAATCGATCCTAAATATGTGCTTTTTATATCCTCGGGGAATTTTTTAGTAGTAATCTATTAAACTAAAGTTAAAATAATTTTAATTAAATACTGTTACGTTTACAGAAAGATATACGTGAAATTATAACTTTACGTTACTCGTATTAATTTTTTTCATTACCGTGGTACGTATAAAGGACCTTAGGTTAAACAGGCACAGATGTGAAACGCTTTCTCTGAAAGTAATGCCGTTCCTCTTTCGGTCGGTCTGTGTGTCGATAGAGAACGAAGGCGCTACTCGAAGAGTTGAATATTACACGAATTTCAGCGGGCTAGGCATATAAAACCATATATATGTCTTTTCGAAGAAGGTAACGACAGACTACTCTTCATCTGCTTTATTAAGCCCGGTACGGTACGCTTGTTATTCTTAACGATGCGTTTGCGATAGCCAGAAGTGACAATTCATTTCAGGTCATCGCCAGACATTAGGTTATCATATACTATTACATTAAAATATAAAGTATCGGAACCCTTAAATAACTTTTCACAGTTAAACAGAAAATCAAATTCTCTTAACTTGAAACGATCTATATTTTGGTAGGAGACTGCTAGTTTAGTTGTGATATTTTAATCGGATCTAAAAAAATTTAGCGTATTAAAATAAAATATTAATACGTATAAACGGTTCAAACGAACACATTAATTACATTTTGTTTACAATAATTTCCGGTTGTAATCGTTAATTAAATACCGTTTTGTCACGCTACAGACATAAGTTGTAGTTTTGAAAATCATTAATTATTGTTGTTGTAAACGTGTAACGATAAAACAGAATATAAAAAAAAATGTTAACTTCCATTATTCAGTTTAATCTGTTTTTGAATTTCACCAATACTCGAAAAATTATTTCAAAAGAAGGTCTAATGTCACTAATAGCATTACACTTGCGCCGGTACCGGTGTGTGCATGATGTAATAAATATATTAATGTCTATATATTTCGGTCGTACAAGAATAAATTACCAGAAAAGATTACGGATCGATAGCTATACGGCCCTGCCGTTGAATCGTCTAAAGAAACTCGATCCGATCCGTAATATAGGAATTTGCTACAGGAACCTTCCTCACGAGTCCGATCGACGGTATTTTGTCAGAAGCATGAGTCGTGCAGTTAAAATTAAATTTTAACGTTTACCGAAAACAACGCGAACGTTCGGATAAATGGACGGGAAAGTCGGTTAACCGAGAATTGTATAATTAAAATCCCTATAATAATTAGGTGTTTTAATGCGATTTGAAATAAGAAGATTATACAGCAAAATAAACCGGCTTCCCTCTTTTTATTGTACTCGTACTTAAAATAAGTTCCTTTATTTTGTATTCTTACAAAGCAAATTTTTATCTGTAACTAACGGATCCGGCGTCCTTCGCTACAGTTAAATTGGTTTGTACGAATTAAATAAAGTTTTGTATTACGTTTGACAAATTATATTATGAAAATAATAAAACGTATAATATTAATTTTCTTTGTTTCTATTTATGAACCCCGGAATGTTTACTACAGTTCAAATCGCATCGTTCTCACGACTATATAAATCGTAAAAAATATTTATAAATAAGCAACCTAAAACTTCTCTAGCAAATTTAATAACGTTGTATATATCGAGATAAATCTACATCGATTGTCATTGTCTAAATCCATTGAAGTTCATAAAGCGACAAAAATAATTTCTGCTTAAATTAGTACAAACCGATTTGAATGGTATTTTGTAAAAAAAAAGTTAGGATATTTGGTCGGTTCATTTGATTTTACACTTCCCGTTTATTCTGTTAATAAATTAACATACTACCCCGCCATCACGTTATTTAAAAATAAAATATTACTTAAATTACTTACCGAGTCGGGTACAAAAATCATTTTCTATATTGCTTTTTATTTATATAAAATACTCGTATGACGAAAGATAAATTATAACTAGAAATAACTCCCTAAGCAAATACGATATCCTTCGAAACGGTTTTAAACAGGCGACAGCTAGGCGGTAAATATTCCACACCCAGCAATTACTCAACATAGACTGTTATTCTCTTCCTTTTTGGTTTCATCACTCGTAATCGCAATACACAAAGATAGCCCGCACTTTTTTACTATCTTTGTTTTAAAAACATTTTAATTTGTTTTAATGTGTGTTTTTTTTTTTTTACTTGTAGTTCTATATTAACGTTGAATTATCGGGTTTAAACCTTCGAGTAAATATTTCATTATCTTATACTTTTAAAGTATTTTCAATTGTAATATATTTAAAACGGTATTACTTATTTAATAAATAAGTTTTGCAGGCTGGTCTAGCGGTTAGGTTATTCTTGCCTTTTCCAATGTTTGCATTCCCATCTCCAATATTATTAAATTTTTTAACTCCTTTTATCTGTTTAATCGCTTCATCAATTTCTTCGTATCTCTATCTCATCATCACGGTTGCTTGTAGGCATATAGATGTTATCAATCGATATCGGTTTAGGTTTAGATTCTATCCTTATTACAATGATTCTATCGCTATGCGTTTTGAAATACTCTACTCTCTTCCCTATCTTCTTGTTCATTACCAAACCTAATTCCTGCCTGCCCGTTATTTGAAGCGGAGTTAATTTTTTAAAAATCACCTGGCCGAAAGTTGTTTTCCTCTTCCCACCGAACCTCGCTAATTCCTACTACATCTAGATTTATCCTATCCGTTTTCCTCTTTAAATTTTCTAACCTACCGACCTTTTTTAGACTTCTAACAGTCCACGTTCCGACTCGTAGAATGTTATTTTTTAATTTTCTGGCGACCCCTTCCTTAGTAGTCCCCATCTGGAGATCCAAACAGGGGACTAGTTTACCTCCGGAATATTTTACCAAGGAAGGCGCCTCCATTTTTGTTAAATGAAAATGCAGAGTGTTACATTTTCTTGGAAAAAAAAGCGGCTGTAGTTTTCTATTGCTTTCAGCTACACAGTACTCAGAGGATCGAGTGATGTCGATATGGCCGTTTAAGTTGCCGTGACCTACGCTCTTAACAACTATTGAAAGAGCTGCTATCCTCTTTCAGGAATCATTCCTTAGTCTGGCTCTCAACAGATACCTCTCCGATACGGTTGCATCTTCGGCCCAGCCGCTCTGTATCGCTGAACACTCAAGCTCCCTCACCATCGGCAAGGTCTCATGATTCATAGACGGAGAAAAATTGATATAACAAAGTTAAAATAGAAATTTAACTCTAGAAATTGATACTAACATATCTGGATTTTACGATAATGATCGGTACAATTCGATGCCTACTTTTGGTTTTAGTTTATTATTTTATGAAGAAAAACAATCGCATAAATAAATGAAAAATATGTACATTTTTTAAAAAAAATACCACCTTTAAATTAAACGCGTTGAAAGGTAAAAATAACTTTAGTACGGTATCTCAGAATGGATTTGACAACAAGGTTTGATGATGATATCTACGATTATGTGAAAGTCGTAGCTTCAAATGAAAAATTTGATGTTTTTACCAATTTTTTGTTATGCATGTTTGCACTCCTCTCTTTAGCCTATTCATCGTGCTTAAGAAAAATTGGCAAAAACATCAAATTTATAACTTGAATCTATGACTTTCACGTAATCTTAGATATCGCCGTCAAAGCTTTTTGTCAAATCCATTCTGAAATACCGTACTAAAATTGTTTTTTACATTTTAGTATTTTAATTAAAGAGAGGCGTTTAAAAAATTCTTTTACGTATTTTTTATTTTCCACTTTTTAGTGCGTTTAATATAAGAGTGGTTTTTAAAAAGTTTTTTTTATATATCTTTTATTTTCTACTTTTTAGTCTTCATAAGTTTATACTTAACAGCCGCGCTAGCGCACAGGTTTGAGCGTATTTAGCGAAAGATCGGATCGGTACGTTTTACGGCGGGTGAGTGCAATGAAAACAGAGCTAAAGGATTTAATTTCCAAATAACCAAGACCGGTGACGCAAACTCAAAGTCGTATCGGCGAGCTGACCGTGTAAGTTATAGAATGACACCGCATTTTCGTCTCTGAGACTAATAGTTAAGGAGTTATTAAAGCAGAACGGTATTGACCTTTTCGTTACACTACAAATTTCTGTTCTGGTACCCGTATGTTTCGTGTGATTTTAAAGACGTTTTCACGACCTACATGTTAATCGTGTTCTAACAAAGAAAATGGCAGTCTATTTATTCAAATCTGTTTATAAGTAACAAGATTACGGCAAATTTCTTGATGCAATCGCTCTAGATTAAAAAAATAGTTTTCATTTCCTCCCGAATAAAATTAAACAATTCGACACACGAACTCCACCGGAATAAATTTATTAATACTATCGTATAATAAGTATTATAATACTTTAATAATATTGAAAATATTACGGTAAAGTAAAATATGAAAATCATTAAAACGTTATTATAATAAACGATATTAATATTGAAATGTATCTTGCATTAAAACATACGTTTCAATTAACAAGTCGTAAATGTAAATAAAAATTAATACCCGGTTCGTCTGTTGCTATTGACCGAGTGAATGCATCGATCTGTGCCGTGCGAGTTAATTAATTACATTTTTAAGCGTTACCTTACTCACCACGGCAGATAATGCGAATCATATTTATATCGACTTAGAAATTCCTGGTAAGCGTTTAATGTGCCTTCGTCTCGAACGTTGCAACATCCTTGACACTGGACGGCTGTATCAGGAACACATTCCCGATCGAGTGTTACCTTTTTGTACGGTGTTTTCATCCGTTCATAGACGGTTTATAGACAGAGGAAGGTTAAAACCAGAAAAACGTGGTAAATCATGACGACCGCGTTTAATATGTACATCGGAGGGTGTGTTAAAAGAAATCGGTGACGGCTCGAAGCTAAAATTAGTGGGGGTGCTGCTTCAGAAAATATTTATTTGGGTCTTTTCAAGACCGCGGTTCAAGTTTTCTGCGACGTAAAAGAACCGAAAAAAAAAGAATCGAATAGGATAGCTGAAAGCAGAATAATAATCTAATTCTACACTTCGTCACATTCAAGAATACGGTACGTGGTTTTTAAGCGCATGGTATTCGGTTTTAACAGAATAAATAATAAAATGTCAATACCGATAATATGTTTCGGTATTGTTAGATAATAAACTAATAAAATGTCCGTTTAAAAACGCTTTACTCCAACAGTGTTTAATTAAAATTTTTACGAACATAGAAACAAATACAAAATTAGATTTTAATAATTACCTTCTCTTTCTCCCTTCGAGCGTGTTTTTAAACAGATTTGGCATTCAGAGCCCTTGCTTTCTGCCATCTTCTGATCGCTATTGAAAAAACAACTAAACCGCTTTCATATCCCTTCCACCGACTAAAGTAAAAAAGAGAACGAACAAGGAACGTTACGTACATACGCGGATTAAAAAGAAAAACTACCTTCCACCAGGACGCCAGGGTCGGCACTGCGGGAGCGAAAGTGTTCTGTGTCCCTCGCAGCAGCTTCCTATGTGCGCATACGCACAATAGCCAAATACGTGGCCGCTGGAACTGTGAAGCTCACAGTTACATACAATGATTTTTGTATCTTTTTCGTAAACCGGCTACTGACATTAAGCTTAAGGATTAGATATTGTAGAAGTATAACGAATGAATTAATGAAAAAAGGACTCGTTATATTAAATGTTATCGTTAATATCAAGTGGAAAAAGGGGGCGATGCAGTTCTACAGTGCCGCCGCTGAAATAAATACCTTGTCTCGAAAAAACTACTAGAGAGCCGGATCTTGGGAGTTTAGCGATTGTAATGCAACAGTTCGAAAGGTTTTGCGCGAGCGACTATTTTACCGCGAGATTATACAGTCCCCGTTTTGGATTATGCCGATGGCTTATCCGAAAATGTACCGATCCGAATTTTTTGAACGATATTTTCTTCATCGCTGAAGTCAAATTTATAAAATCAGCCGTTCTTAACGCGCACATACGGTCGACCGAAAACCCTCATGCCGTTTCAGACAACCCTCGCCGATATCAGTTTTCTGTAAACGTACGGGTGACCCCTTATTCGTCTGCTTTTTACCTGAAACGCTCGACGGTGAATGCGTATACATTTCTTGACTTCTGATTTTCCACTTTTGCTCGAAAATTTTTCGCTAAGCACACGCAATAAAATACGGTTCATGCCGGATGGAGCTCCGGTTCATTACGGATTACAAGTTTAGATCGCCTAAATGATCTCAACAGACGGAATGATCTCTCGACTATCTAACCGGACGGATCGGTCGAGGAAACTATATAATAGCATAGCCTGCAAGGTCTTCCAGTCTCAATCGTCTTAACTTGTTCTTATTAGCCCGTTTAACCGCACTTGTATACGACATCTCTATGGTTAACGTACAATTGCGTACAACAATTCTAAATGGGAATGTGAGGATTCGTCATACACCTTCTTTCTTTTTCTTTTTCCTGTTTAGCCTCCGGTAACTACCGTTTACGGTATACGTTCTTCAACAGTGCAACACAAATTAAATTAAAATGTGAAACAAAATTCTCATTATAACTTATTAAAATATATTCTTTAAACATAACTAAACAATGTATTTTATTTACTGCTAAATATGAACCGGCAAGGTTAATAGACAGAATAAATACACCTAATCAAGGTATGGCACCTTCGAACATATTTTTAGTCCTCTGATCGCCGATATTGAAGGTTCTACGGTTCAGTACTTTAATTTATTAATACCAGAAAAAGAAATTATTGGAGATTCAGACATTATGCAACATTGGAATCGAGTTCGTTACAATTCATATTATTATATCGTTTTAATTTATTCATATTTCATTTATCTTTGTTAATATTATTATCATCAAAGTGCAATTGCCATACAGAAAGGTACATTTCATTAATTTAATTGTGAAATAAGTAAAGAATGATACTGTAAAACTTAACATTATTTCAACTATTTTATCCTAGTGTTTTTTAGGTACTGTAGAAATAATATTAATAAACTAGTTTATAACAATACGCGAGCCACCAAAGGGATATTTTTAATTAATTGTCCTTTCTACAGTAGTAATTTATGCTTTGTAATTATTGTCATGTCAGACATTGTAAAACGGAAACAAATATTTCTTGTTATAATCGCATATACAATCGCTTATTGAGACGGGTTTTCTTGTATGAAACAGAAAAGAGCTTACATTAAAATGAGGCCAGGTGTATTAAGAATGGACCTAATTCAGAGTCCTCAGATATTATTTGCAAACAAGTTTTCTTCAGAGAAGTTTATTTCCTTTAAATATTCAATATTATAATCCTACAGTATTTCAGAACTAAAAACACGATTCAAACATTGTTTAAATAAAGCGAATAATTTAGAATTTAAACATTTTTATCAAAATAGAAGAAAAAGTCAATTGCAGAGAATATATCTACAAATGTTAACGTTGATTCATTGATTTATACATATAAATTGTCTAATATGGGCAGCAAGTGCAATCATGTATTTGATATTGACAGAAATGACAAAAGGTGGCTGAAATGACTTTATCAAATTTCATTGGTTTAAATAATGGTGGCTCGTAGCTAATATTAGTGGGGGTGCTGCTCCAAAAAATTTTTTTTGGGCCTTTTCAAATCCATGGTTAAAGTTTTATGTAAAATAAAAGAACCAAAAAAAACAAAATGAATCAAATAGACTAGCTGGAAGAAGGCTAATAATCTAATTCTACATTTTATCACATTCAAGAATACGGTACACTAAAATAATTAATATGGAATAAATAATAAAATGTCAAATACAGACAATTATCACATTCAAGGTAAAATATTCCTTGGTAAAATATTCCGGAGGTAAAATAGTCCCCCGTTCGGATCTCCGGGTGGGGACTACTAAGGAAGGGGTCACCAGAAAATTAAAAAAAAACATTCTACGAGTCGGAGCGTGGAATGTTAGAAGCTTGAAAAAGGTTGGTAGGCTAGAAAATTTAAAAAGGGAAATTGGTAGGACAAATGTGGATATAGTAGGAATTAGTGAGGTTCGGTGGGAAGAGGAAGGCGACTTTTGGTCAGGTGATTTTAGAGTAATTAACTCAGCGTCAAATAATGGGCAGGCAGGAGTAGGTTTCGTGATGAACAAGAAGATAGGAAGGAGAGTGGAGTATTTCAAAACGCATAGCGATAGAATCATTGTAATAAGGATAAAATCAAAACCTAAACCGACAACGATTGTTAACGTCTATATGCCTACAAGCGCCCATGATGATGATGAGGTAGAGTGTGTATACGAAGAGATTGATGAAGCAATTAAACACGTAAAAGGAGATGAAAATTTAATAATAGTTGGAGATTGGAATGCAAGCATTGGAAAAGGCAAGGAAGGAAATATAGTGGGTGAATACGGGCTGGGCAAAAGGAATGACAAGGGGACCGACTTATAGAATTTTGCACGAAGTATAATTTAGTAATTGCCAACACCCAATTTAAAAATCATAATAGAAGAATATACACTTGGAAAAAGCCAGGCGATACTGGAAGGTATCAGATAGATTATATCATGGTTAAGCAAAGATTTAGAAATCAACTCGTTGACTGCAAAACTTACCCTGGAGCAGACATTGATAGCGACCATAATTTGGTGATAATGAAATGTAGATTGGGGTTTAAAAACCTGAAGAAAAGGTGTCAGATGAATCGGTGGAATTTAGAGAAGCTTGATGAAGAGGAGGTAAAGAAGATTTTTGAGAAGGACATCGCAAGAGGTCTGAGTAAAAAAGATAAGGTAGAAAATGTAGAAGAATGGGAGAATGTTAAAAAAGAAATTCTTAAATCAGCAGAAGCAAACTTGGGCGGAAAAAGGAGAACTGGTAGAAAACCTTGGGTTTCAGATGATATATTGCAGCTGATGGATGAACATAGAAAATATAAGAATGCTAGTGATGAAGAAAGTAAAAGGAACTATCGGAAATTAAGAAATGCTATAAACAGGAAGTGCAAACTGGTGAAAGAAGAGTGGATTAAAGAAAAGTGTTCAGAAGTGGAAAGAGAAATGAACATTGGTAAAATAGACGGAGCATACAGGAAAGTTAAGGAAAATTTTGGAGTACATAAATTAAAATCTAATAATGTGTTAAACAAAGATGGTACACCAATATATAATACGAAAGGTAAAGTCGATAGATGGGTGGAATATATTGAAGAGTTATACGGAGGAAATGAATTAGAAAATGGTGTTATAGAGGAAGTGGAAAGAGAAATGAACATTGGTAAAATAGACGGAGCATACAGGAAAGTTAAGGAAAATTTTGGAGTACATAAATTAAAATCTAATAATGTGTTAAACAAAGATGGTACACCAATATATAATACGAAAGGTAAAGTCGATAGATGGGTGGAATATATTGAAGAGTTATACGGAGGAAATGAATTAGAAAATGGTGTTATAGAGGAAGAAGAGGAAGTTGAGGAGGATGAAATGGGAGAAACAATACTGAGATCTGAATTTAAGAGAGCATTAAAAGATTTAAATGGCAGAAAGGCTCCTGGAATAGACGGAATACCTGTAGAATTACTGCGCAGTGCAGGTGAGGAAGCGATTGATAGATTATACAAACTGGTGTGTAATATTTATGAAAATGGGGAATTTCCATCAGACTTAAAAAAAAGTGTTATAGTAATAATACCAAAGAAAGCAGGGGCAGATAAATGTGAAGAATACAGAACAATTAGTTTAACTAGTCATGCATCAAAAATCTTAACTAGAATTTTATACAGAAGAATTGAGAAGAGAGTGGAAGAAGTGTTAGGAGAAGACCAATTTGGTTTCAGGAAAAGTATAGGGACAAGGGAAGCAATTTTAGGCCTCAGATTAATAGTAGAAGGAAGATTAAAGAAAAACAAACCAACATACTTGGCGTTTATAGACCTAGAAAAGGCTTTCGATAACGTAGATTGGAATAAAATGTTCAGCATTTTAAAAAAATTAGGGTTCAAATACAGAGATAGAAGAACAATTGCTAACATGTGCAGGAACCAAACAGCAACAATAACAATTGAAGAACATAAGAAAGAAGCCCTAATAAGAAAGAGAGTCCGACAAGGATGTTCCCTATCTCCGTTACTTTTTAATGTTTACATGGAACTAGCAGTTAATGATGTTAAAGAACAATTTAGATTCAGAGTAACAGTACAAGGTGAAAAGATAAAGATGCTACGATTTGCTGATGATATAGTAATTCTAGCCGAGAGTAAAAAGGATTTAGAAGAAACAATGAACGGCATAGATGAAGTCCTACGCAAGAACTATCGCATGAAAATAAACAAGAACAAAACAAAAGTAATGAAATGTAGTAGAAATAACAAAGATAGACCGCTGAATGTGAAAATAGGAGGAGAAAAGATTATGGAGGTAGAAGAATTTTGTTATTTGGGAAGTAAAATTACTAAAGATGGACGAAGCAGGAGCGATATAAAATGCCGAATAGCACAAGCTAAACGAGCCTTCAGTAAGAAATATAATTTGTTTACATCAAAAATTAATTTAAATGTGAGGAAAAGATTTTTGAAAGTGTATGTTTGGAGTGTCGCTTTATATGGAAGTGAAACTTGGACAATCGGAGTATCTGAGAAGAAAAGATTAGAAGCTTTTGAAATGTGGTGCTATAGGAGAATGTTAAAAATCAGATGGGTGGATAAAGTGACAAATGAAGAGGTATTGCGGCAAATAGATGAAGAAAGAAGCATTTGGAAAAATATAGTTAAAAGAAGAGACAGACTTATAGGCCACATACTAAGGCATCCTGGAATAGTCGCTTTAATATTGGAAGGACAGGTAGAAGGGAAAAATTGTGTAGGCAGGCCACGTTTGGAGTATGTAAAACAAATTGTTGGGGATGTAGGATGTAGAGGGTATACTGAAATGAAACGACTAGCACTAGATAGGGAATCTTGGAGAGCTGCATCAAACCAGTCAAATGACTGAAGACAAAAAAAAAAAAAAAATCACATTCAAGAATATGGTACATTAAAATAATTAATATGGAATAAATAATAAAATGTCAAATACAGACAATATATTTTTATTATTATTAGATAACTTAGTAAAATGTCTGCTTAAAAATACTATAGTCCAATGGTGCTTAATTTAAATTTCTATGTGCACAGAAACAAATACATAATTAGTTTTTACTAATTACCTTCTCTTTTGCCCTTCCAGCATGTTTTTGGACAGAATTGGCAATCAAAGAGCTCCTGCTTTCTAGAATCTTCTGATCACTACTAAAAGACAACTAAACCACTTTCATATTCCTTCCACCGACTAAACTAGAAAACGGAATGAACAAGGAATGTTCTGTGCACACACAAAGTACAAGAAAAAACTACCTTCCACCAGAACACCAGGGTTGGCACTGCGAAGCAACAGTGCTCTCTCTCCCTCACAGCCTTGTGCAGCTTCCTATGTGCACATGCGTACAACAGTCAAACATCACACTGCTGTAACTGTGAAGTGCACAATTCCATACAAAGATTTTTGTATCTTTTTCATAACTGGGGATGGCTACTGAAATTAACACCAGTAGTAACCAAAAATGATCAAAAATGGTACTGTTTAGAAATACATTACTATAATTGCACTATTTATAAAATGCTGCCTGGTTTGTTTTAAATTTATAGTAATATTTATTTCTATTGCCACTTGACAAAAAACGCATATTGAAATTACAAATAACATTGTTTTTTCTTTAATTATGTCAGTGAAATAATTTCATACTTGTTTCTAGTTTTCCTTGTGCATAACAGATAAAATTACATACCATATTCTGGTTTTCTAATCCTGAAGAGATTTGTATTATTTATGCCCTCTTTTTTTTAAATTGATATTTGTGTGTGAATTTATAACAATCGATCTAACAAGAGAATAGATAAGTATGAAAGCAAAGAATAGGTATTATTATTAGTACTTTTGTAAATAATAAATTATCATGAGAAAAAGTTGATTACTAATGAAATTTTGTTGATACCGCAAAAAATTATAATGTACTATCTTGTTATAAAAACAAAATGCAATTTCACTAACCTGATTTTTTTTCAAATGAAACACTTCATTTTTCACCTCTGAATTTAAATTTTGTTTCACTAAGGAGAATAATAAATAAAGTTTCTTACACCCAAGTTGCTTAAATATTGATAAATTTTTATGCCTGTAAACACAAAGAAAAGTTAAATTAGAATGATTGGACATTAAAAATAAAATAATCTTAAATGCTAAATATATTTATCTATTTTAAGCAAGCAAATTAATCCCAACGCAGATGTTATTTAACAAAAAATTAAATATGTTGTTACAAAATCATATATGATTTTATATCAGTAACTTAAGTTTTAAGTTACATTTTATAACAGAATTGAAATCACTTTAAATAAATTTACTTTTAACATCTTTTTAAGAACTGATTTACTTTACATCCAATAAGAAAAATGTCCCGGTGAACCTGGTGTCCTAGAGAGCCAGTGGTCTCTATGATCAGTGGAAATAGCAAAAGTAGGGCGAGAATTAAGACAAACCTAAATCTGTATCAACACTGTATAAAATTTCTCTATGTTGAGAATTGTTTTTCCTATTACACTACGTATGATATTTGACACTTGACTGCACTTTCCCACAAACCACTAAAATGAGGAGATGGAGGAGGAATAAATGACCAACTAATTCCTGGTGATGTAGAAAAGATTTGAATATTTTGTTTTAAATTTGTCTTGATCTTAAAACATAATGAAAGTTAGCAGAGTTATTAGAAAATATATTAGGTATACCTCTTATGTGAAATGAATCTTTTGAAGGTGGAAAAAAATGATTGTAAAGTCAATCAGAAACTAACTCTTAAATGAATAGCCTTAGTGGCTGCTAAACATATAAAAAGCGGTATGCAAGCCTTATTCAATGTTTTAGATCTTTGCCTACCATGACGAATTATAATTGGGCCACTATAATCTAATGTACAAGAGAATTTTCAGGAAGGAATCACTCTACCAGGCATTAATTGACAAAGCTGTTGGAATTGAGTTTTGCATCACATCTAAAGCAAATTAAACACATGAAAGATTGACGAAATGATTCTTTTAGCATTATAATCCAGTATCTCTGTCGCAACGAATGATGTGTTAATTGTACACTACAGTGTAAGAGTTAACAAGTGTTCAGAGTTGAACACTTAAGTATTCAAGTGTTGACAATTTCAGAATTTTCACTCAGATGTTAACGATAGGATGTTTAACGTGATTGTAGGAGAGAACGTTAAAGTCTGCCTCATACACAGATTAGACCTAAATCATCCAAATATGGATCTAGTGAACTAAGCTTTGTTTATCAATGACCTGGTTCGTTATCTCATTGAAATACATGGACTGTGATTGATAACTCCTTAGTAGTTAAAAGTACTAAAATTACATTCTCAGACAATTTAGAATTAATATGGTGAATGAATCAATCAGAAACTAAATGTTCGTAACAAAGTATGTAAAGATGAAAATCTTTGTGTTCAATCATATAAGATGAGATATACATGAAGTTAATATAGTTTTTACGCCTTTCTAATAAGCATTCAGGATTTAAATTATCATCATTAAACATAATATTACAATCTGAATAATAATCCTAATAATCATATTATAAAATATATGAGGAATAATAATAACAATAAAAATGATAGATTTGATTTAAGGGGAATGTATATAATGAAATGTAATAAGATTTTTTGGTAAAACTAACAATCTTTTTAAAAATAATTATGGAATGATAAATGCTTAGAGAAACAGAAAGAGAGGTAATTAAAAATTAAGAGAATTTAAGGAAATTTCAAGAAACAAGCTAACAATATATTTGCGTAAACAGTATATCACAATTCTTGTTTAAATTGATTTCTAACATCATTCATGGAATTACAATGTGTCTTATATTTTCATTATTTTCTTTTTCCTTAAAGTAAAATTATTACAGAATAATAATCGTTTTTATTAAAATAATTCATATCCCCATTATAAAGGTATGATAAAGGAATGAAGAATCTAAAGTTGAAGAGAAAGCATTGAATCCAATTTTAAAATAAGTGAAGAAAGAAATCAGATACACTAGAATGAAAAAAATATTGGGAAGAAAGAAAAACGAAACATCAGAAAAATAAACTGTTAATTGCAAGCTTATGCGTAGTCAAAAAAGACTAGAATGCATTAAAAACACTTCATTGCAATTAAGGGGCAAAGGTTACAAAAAATGATTCTGGCATTGTAAAAAATGAATGAAATGTGGAGGTTTGAAAGTTCATCATAATCATATTTCTAAAATTTCCTAACCAAACAACCAACAAGTTGAGAAAATTATTTTGATATTTTCAAAATGTTTCAACATGTTTATTATAATAACAAAGAACTGTGATATTGATGTGTACGCTATTCATTGCTATAATATAATAGAAAAGGAATTCGCTTTACTAAATATTTAAGAAAGATAAGGTTATACATAAGTTATGTAAGAATTGGAAAGGATTTACAATCTGAATTTTAGAAGATTAAGTTGTGTATACAAATAAATAAGACTGGTTTTATTTTAAATCTTAAAGAGTCCCTAGACACTATCACAGGAACTTAAGAATAATTTAGTTAAGATAGAATGGTAAATTAAGACAACTTTTATTAGAAGTTGATTGAGCCTAGAACATATGCAGCCTGGTGATATGGAGCATATCTACGTTATAATAATGTAAACTTAATCCTCAGTACAAACGTTTTACGAACTTGAGAATTTTATTCAAAAAATGCTAAGGTTCGGTATTACGGATTGAGAATTCTGTTTGAATCCAAAGTTCGTATGACCGGACGTCTGGAAAATCGTTCATAGAATAATATTGTTATAATTTCCTTAGAACACTATCTTTGATATATATATTCGACGCGGGATCTCGTATCATCAAGAGGTATACACATAATTCTACATTTAAATCAACCAATAACAAAACAAAAGCTTAAAAAACAAACACTCCTAGACAAACTTCACAACGCAAACACAAACTTCGTAATTACAACGCCATTAAAGTAACGGAATGATGTACATCACACAACTACGTTCTTTAACACTTGCCAATTGCTACAACCCAATCATCTTCAAAAACGATCTGTTGATTAATCATTTCACATTGTTATCATTAATCATTGTTTAAATTTATAAATACAATATTTTTCAAAAAAATATTCATTTTTTGCAATTATTTTTATAATCAGTAATACCACGCTTACATTGCAAAAATGGTCGGCTACATTAGACACAACTCTTTTTCTGTTCTCTAAGCATTTTAATGTGTCATAAATCTTTTTTTTTTAATTGTTAGTTTTACCAATATAAATCTTATTACATTCATTACACTTAATTTTACACATTCCCCTATTCCCTCCATTTTTATTATTATTCCTAATATATTTTACAATGATTATTTGGGTTGTAAGCTTTTCTACTTTCCCTTCTAGATAGCGTTGTAGCTCAAGAACAGATTTTGAATTTTATGGGTGAAAAATCTTTCGTGTTATCATCGTCCGGATATGATATATTTGTTGTAAAAAATAAAATTAAAAAATAAGACATTTAAAAATTAAAAACTCACCAACACAAAAATACATCTTTAAAGTAAAAGGCCTGTAACGCATGTTAAAAGTGAAATAAGACACAGATACATCATATTATATATTGCAATTAAAATATTACCTGCTTTGCAGTAAACGGCACAAACTGTTGAACACACGGCTGAAATTTAAATATTTGAATATAAATGACGACCCTAAGAACTCGTTAAAACATAACACTTCATTATAATAGTCTCCATGTTAGCGCCTAGTTTAAACTTGGGACGCATAATAAATACAATCACAAGGATGTGGTGGACTGTTGGTAGTCATAGCGAGCACAAACTTGTGGACCTTTTGAGTCGTCAGATACCCATGTGTGAGCCTAGAGTGCCCTCTTTTCAAATAGCAGATAATAACCTCCTCTCCACAGTTATTTCTGCATGAGAAGTTCCTTGGTAACAGTTTTCTTAATTGGGTGAATTTTTATTGTTATGGTAGCATTCCATGGTACCTTTGCCTTTCATCATAAACCACCCTATTCAGGTAACAGAGAAGATTGTTGGAAACGACGCGATTTGATGAAAGGAAGCTGGAAACAGGCCTCCGTTGCCGCACTATCAGCCGGCTCATTGCCTTAAATTCCAATGTGGTTGGAGATCCAGTAAGAAGCTCACAGTTACAAAGTGGTTAATTTTCGAAATAACACATTGAATCTCACAGACATGATTATCAGGAGTACACGTCATTAATTGACTGTAAGGTACTCATAGAATCATGGGAGGCAAACATGTATATTCTGTCGTCAATCACAAAAGCACAACCCAGAGAATTAACGTTTTGAGAGCCATCCGTATAAACTGTAACATCAGGATTCAGGGTATTTATAATATTATAAAATTTATTTCACAAAAAAATCGGATTTGCGTTCTTTTTATTATAGTGACAAAGATCAAAACAGTAATTAACAAGGGAAGATCGCCAAGGACATTCTTTTCTTTAGTGCTGAGCTCCAATTCCTAGCAGAACAGTAGATCTAGGCTGTTCCTGTAATGATTAACATCCTGCCAAGGTCAAGGAAAAAGGATGATAGCTTGTGGAGCATGATTAATCTTTACTAGGTTTCAGTATGGGGGGATCACCAGTGCCTCTGACCAAGAATCTGGTAACACCTGATCAGAGAATATTCTATTATAGATACACAAAAGATGTCATAGTGCAGCACCATCTGGGAGGTATGTTAACATATTGAGCCTGATGTCATTTCAGGGGGAAGTGTCAGGAATTATTCAAAGCTCATTATAAGAAAAGGGTATGTTAAATTCATTTTGTGAATCCCCAGTCACCAATGGGATATTTTCTACCTGGAACGTATATCTCATAAACTCAAGACAGTACGATGGGGTAAGTGAAACTGCACTGAATGACATTCCAAATGTGTTCACCATCTCAACTATCACAGTAAGAACGTGTTCAACACTCGTGTATCATTTCCTTCTTCTTCTATATCAATGTTTGTTTGTCTGCCTGTTCCAACTTAATTCGAGATTTACCAGACAGATTTGTCTAAAATTTTGCACACCTACACTTTGAAGCCCTGCAGTGAAAAAAGCTAATTTTTTTGGACCTCCGACATAACGGTTGCAAGTTATCGGCGTTACTTTTTTCCATTTTGACAACATTGGATTCATTTGTTCGCATGTGAAGCCGCAACTGGGATGCTAGTACTTTATAAATAAGAAAATTAACTGTCTTCTTATTCATGTAAAGTATTTATCTCATAAATAAAATATTTAATACAAAATAGGGTCCCCTCAAAGATATCGTTATGATTCTGATAACAATTATGACACTAATTTAAATAATCTTACAAGGTTTCTGTCAGCTAGGGGTCTATTTAAATTCTTAATTATTTTTACAACAGTGAATACAGGGTAAATGTAGAAAGTGGATACAATTTGAGAGCAATTAGCTTTATTACAGATAGATATAATAATACTTATGATAAACGATTAAAGAAGTATGTTGTTCCTGAGTGACTTAATTCTTTACCGAATCACCTCAATAATGTAAAAATGAAAAAAAATGATTTTAAAAAACTTCTCATTGAGTGGGCATTAACTATAACGTAATAGGTACTAACAGGATTCATGTTGGATTTATACTGGCAATCCAGACAATTATAACAAGATTATAGTTATTATTTTAATGTTGATAATTATTGTAAATCAATAAATAATGTATTGTTGAATGGTTAAAGCTTAGTTATTTATTTTCTTTATATAATTGTTGCAACAAGATATTAATTGTTGTAATTAAGTATAGTTTTGTTTCTTGAGTATAGTTTTAGTTACTAAATCTAATACATTACAAATGTTAAAGAAATAATTTGTTCATTAGTTTTGTTAAATTAATTTTTATAATTGTACTACTATTATAACTATTACAAAAAACTAATAATATCTTTAGCTGTTACATAAAACTGATTATTGCATTAACCGCTTAATAATGTAATAATAATTCTTTAGGATATCTGTCGGCAGACTTAGGTCTGACGGATGATCATGTAAGTTTTAAATTGTAAATAAATAAATAAAATAAATAAGTTGTTAAAGGGCCAATTCAGTTGGCCTTGTTAACAGCTGACATTGTTTAGTCAAAATTTACAATTCATACAGTACATGCAGTAAATTACCTACATTCTTCAACAATGAAATTTAAATTAAAATGTGAAACATAGTTCTCGTTATAACTTATTAAAATATATTCTTTAAACATAACTGAACAATGTATTTTATTTACTGCTAAATATGTACCACCAGCAAGATTAATAGAATAAATACACCTAACCAAGGTATGGCACCAGACAGTTTTTATTTGAACATATTTTTAGTCCTCTGACTGCAGATATTGAAGGTTCTACAATTCAGTACTTTATGATTAATACCAGAAAAAGAAATTATAGGAGATTCAGGCATTATTCAACATTTGAATTGGGTTCGCAACAATTCATATTAATTTATGTTCAATTTAATCCATATTATTCATTTTAATTTGTCTTTGTTAATATTATTATCATCAAAGAGCAATTGCTATCCAAAGAGGTACATTTCATTAACTTTAATTTAATTGTGAAATACATGAAGAATGATACTGTAAAACAACATTATTTCAACTATTTTATCAAAGTGTTTTTTAGATACTGATAATATTAATAAACTAATTTACAACAATAAATGAGCAATGCCACCACCAAAGATTGGTGGTTTTAATTAATTATACTTTCTACAGTAGTAATTTATGCCTCTTAATTATTGTCATGTCAGACATTCAGACATTGTGAAACAGAAACAAATATTTCTTGTTATAATCACATTAAACAGTGACTCAAAACAAACTAATACTAATTTGAATGAATCAGAAAAGAGCTTACATTAAAATGAAACCAGATGTATTAAGAATGAACCTCATACAAGGTCCTCAGATATTATTTGCAAACAAGTTTTCTTCAGACAAATTTGTTTTTTTCAAATATTCCATATTATAATCCTACACCTATTTCAGAATTAAAAACATGATTCAAACATGGTTTAAATAAAGAGAACAGTTTAGAATTAAACATTTTTGATAAAAATAGAGAAAAAAATCAATTACAGAGAAGATATCACAAAATGTTAATGTTGATTCATTGATTTATACATATAAATTGTCTGATCTGGGTAGTGAGCATAATCATGTGTTTGACATTGACAGTATTGACAGAAATGACAACAGGTGGCTGAAATGACAATCAAATTCCATTGGTTTAAATAGTGGTGGCTCATAGCTAATATTAGTGGGGGTGCTGCTCCAAAAATTTTTTTTGGGCCTTTTCAAGTTCATGGTTAAACTTTTATGTAAAATAAAAGAACCAAAAAAAAAAAATGAATCAAATAGAATAGCTAGAAGAAGGATAATAATCTAATTCTACATTTAATCACCTTCAAGAATATGGCACACTAAAATAAATAATATGGAATAAATAGTAAAATATCAATACACATTTTTATTATTATTAAATAATAACTTAATAAAATGTCAGCTTAAAAACACTATAGTCCAATAGTGCTTAATTTAAATTTCTATATACATAAAAACAAATACATAATTAGTTTTTACTAATTACCTTCTCTTTGGCCTTGTTTTTGTACAGAATTGGCAATCAAAGAGCCCTTGCTTTCCACAATCTTCTGATCACAAAAGCAACTAAAACCACCTTCATATTCCTTCCACCAACTAAACTAGAAAAGGGAATGAACAAGGAATGTTTTGTACACACATGGAGTAAAAAAAAAAACTACCTTCCACCAGCACACCAGGGTCAGCACTGTGAAGCAACAGTGCTCTCTCTCCCTCGCAGCATCGTGTGCGGCTTCATATGTGCACATGCGTACAACAGCCAAACATCATACTGCTGAACTGTGAAGCGCACAGTTCCGTACAAAGATTTTTGCATCTTTTTCATGACTGGAGGATGGCTACTGAAATTAGGCTTAAGGATTATATATTGTACAAGTGTAAAGAAAGAATTAAAAAAAAAAGGACTCATATCAATTGTTATCGATCATATAAAGTGGAAATAGGGGATGCTGCAGTTTAACAGTGCCTATATGTGAGCCGCTACTGGGTTTAAAGAAAAACTATTATGGAGATTTTAAATGTCTTCTATTCATTAACAATAAATATAAATTAGATTTTATTGTTGACAACACAAAATAATCTGTTTTATTAAATTTACAAATACCTTTATAATGAAATATTATTTTGAATCGTTATATATTTATAATAATATAAGTATTAATGTAAGGTTTTTATTGAATTTACTATTTTGTTTAAATCCACATAATTTTCAACTGATTGTGAAGAATGATTAAACATTTAAGAAAATAAATCTTTTATCTACTTTAAAAACTTAATTTAAAGCATTACAAGTTTTGGGTACGAAAGATTTATGATTGATATGAGCGACAGTAGTATTAATATAATATTCTACATGAAGCACATGATATGCAAAAGTAGAATAAGTTATTGCAGAATAGTGACAATGATGTTAACAAAACAAAAGTAGTGAGGTTAGGAAATATAAGCCCATGAATATCTACAATAAAAACACAGCTGAACAAGTAAATCAATATTGATATTTAATTATAGGTATGATGTCAACAAAACATTGCAAAAGTGAAAACAAAATAAAAACAAGAATAATAATAGGTAAGGGAACACTTAACAGAAAGAGATAGTATGTAGTGGAGTCGATGAAGTGTCTCATGTATATACTGCCATATACATATGAAACGTGGACACTAGGGGAATGGGAAAAAAGGGGCTAGAGTATCTGTAAGGAGGAGAATGGAGATTAAATGAATAGATGGACTGGAAAATGAAGATTTAATAAACGAATTGCTCACAAGAATAGAAGCTTAATCAGAAAAATATTCAAAATAACAGAGCTAACTGGCTGGGACGTATTCTGAAAGGAGAAGAATAGTAGGTTAAAACAGTATTCTACATTCTCGATATCTGTAGCTGGAATAAGCAAAATAAGACTGATTTTGAAAGGCCTTGAAAATCTTCTTCCTACCATTCCAACACGCAATATTTTTTCAATAGGAGATATTAACATAAATATTAATGAAAGAATAAAACAGTAAAGGTGGACAATATCTAGAAATACTTAGTATGAATGGCTACCACTCCTTACTTAATGCTGGTACGAGAGTTACTGAGGGTGTGATAGGCCATCCTGTATTGATCACATTTTCGATCAATTTTATATTAATACACAGTGCTTGTAGTGCTGTCACTCTCACACAGTTTAATGATCATAAGGCTTTTGTCGTAGCTGTTAATAAAGACAGAACCCAAAATAATTTGTTAAAGATTTTAAAGAGGTCCTGGATTAAGTTAATATTTATATGAACATAACTGGAGGGAAATTCTTGATAATGATGTTGATTTACAGTTTAATAACTTTTTAAATTATATTAGGTTGTATTAATCAATCAAAATATCTTTATTTATTTTAAGTCATGGATAATGTTGGGCTGCACATTACCATTTTTCAAAGAGACGGGTTGTATAAGATATGGCATAAAAATTCTCACAGCCACAAAACTAAGACTGAATACATTAAGTTTAAGAAAAAGATAGATGGGTGGATTATGGCAGCTAAAAAAAAATTTTAGAAATATGAGGGAATTACCTGCAAAGAATCAGTGGAGAATTAAAAAAAAAACAGTATGCCTACTACTAAATAAAAAAATATCAAAAATATATGTAAATGTTTTTTCTGATAAAGATAAAATTGTTAATATTGTTAATGAATATGATTCTTGGATCCACTCTATTTATAATTTTTATTAATTTCCTACTTTCCCATAAATTTTATGGTAAAGTTATAACTTTTATTGATACTGCTCTAGTATATTAATAACAATTGATAGGTTGCAAACTGTAATGCAGAGTGATCTGGATAATTTAGGCTTACAGTTTTAGATCATTAAATTAGTTCATAATGCTTTAAAAATAAAAAAATATACTTTTAACTTTATCATCTGCTTGCAGCTTATTAGTTCCATTAATATAAAATAATGGTGACTGTGCTTACATACAATGCAATTATTAAGTTATATATCAGGTGCATTTTATTAAATACTTGGATTGATAGGTTTTAAATTCATGGGATTTGCGTATTCACAGTTTCATATAAGGAAGTTTTTTCCATTAGATGTTGTTCACCAAATCTACTTTATTCTAGTTAATTTCAAATTCAATTATAGATTGTATGGCCAGGGATCAAATAAGAAAAAAAATAGATGTGTGGATTATGGCAGCAAAAAACAATATTTACAAATGAGGGAATTACCTACTAAAAGATAGTGGAGAATTATAAATCATTATACTGGTATGCCTACTATTACAAATAAACTATCAAAAATGTTGATAAATGGTAATGTTTCTGATGAAGGTGAAATTTGTTAATATTTGTTTTATGAATACTTTGTTGAAGTACCTAATAAAGTTATCAGTAGCGCTGGTACTGTGAATGATAGAATGATGCAGAATTATCATGATCACTAATTTTTGCATTGTTTAAATACTAGTAGTTATTATGAGCTTGGTGTGTGTATGTATAGTCTCTTAAAATCAGGTACCGATAAGATTTATTCTGTTTGCGTTAAGGAAATCTCTGTTCAAGTAATTCCTATCTTATCTACTATAAACAATAGTAGTCTTGCGGTGGGTAAATTTCCCTCCATTCTGAAATCTGCAGAAATTTTTCCTGTTCATAAATCAGGCTCTGTAGATGTGGTTGGCAACTATCGGCCCATTTTACTTTGTTTTTTTTTTTTAATTTCTAGAGAAAGGAATTAAAAAATGTTGGTTAGTTTTTATCCAAAAATTTACTCGTGTAATTGGGGACTCAGGAGGGTGTGTTTTGTTTTTACAATGCATGTTTCTGTATTATTTCTTGATATTTATAAAGCATTAGTACAGTTTGTCATCAAATTTGCCTTTATTTAAAATGTATAGTACTGAAATTAGAAGTCTAGCTTTGAAATGGTTTGTGTATTATATGCAAGACAAAAGTAAATGCATAATTGTAGGTGATTGTGTGAGTAATAATCTTTTGGTGAATAGTATAATCCCCAGGACCCGGTTATTAAGGACCTATTCTATTTTATAGTTTATATTAATAACCTATTTCACATAAATTTTACAGTAAGAGAAAGCTATATATCTTATGCTGATGTTGCTCTAGTAATTCATTTAAGAATATTGATAGGTTGCAGACTGATCTGGAATACATTAAATATCAAATATCTAATATATAATTTTTTCTTTATCATGTGCTTCTTTATCAGCTCTCCATTAATATACCAGAATGTTGATTATGCTTGTATTCAGTTATAATGCCATAACACTTTTCGGTCATATCTTGGGTGAATTCTATTAAATACTTAGTTGATGGATGGCAAATTATCAAGGAATTTACATAAATGTGTACGAATTTTGAAGAGATGTTAGTTTTACACGCTTTAAAAATGTTAGTTTTTTCTGATATTTTTCAAATCTGCTATAGTTCATTCAAAATTAAAATATGGATTGCATTGCTGGGAATCAACTTATTGGCTATCTTCATCTGATTATAATTTTGCAAAATGCTATTGTGCAGGTAATGTGTGGTGCGAGTAGGAAAACATTCTTTCCCCTTTTTTGAGTAAATATCTGTATTTTGCATTAGATCTGTTTGTTTATAAGGTCTTCTAACCTTTTACAAATGAAGTGGTAACATCAGGGAGGTGATAGCTGCTATATAACAACTAAGCAGATTTTTACAGAAAATGTTACTGTTCCAAGGCCTTATTGTACATTGTTTCAAAAACATTTCTTTTTCTACACCTAGGTTCTTTAACTGCCTGCTGGGTAGTGTAAGAAGTACCCGTAATCTTAATTTAAATTAACTTTAATTCTTGATCACACAGTAGTTTCATTATGTTTGTCAAATTCCTTATCTTATTTTCGTTAAGTTACAGTTTTTTCACCTGTGTGTTTCACGAAAAAAAATTCTATTTTTATAATATGGCAGCATTTTTGTAAAAAAAATGCTAATCTTGTGGAAATTAAAAAAAACTGAAAATTATTTACTTTTTTTATGTGGTTTTTTAAAGTCAGCCATTAAAATGTAAATTTACCATCCCTTGTTTATTATTCTTATTTTTGAGATCCTTAATTACTTCTTCTGTGCAAAAAAATGAAAAGCAGCAATCACACAGTGAATCCTTGTTTTTTATTTTGGAATTTGTCTCATCATTTTCTTCACACATCATAGCTACCTGATTCTTTTATAAATTATAAATAACTCTTTTTCCTCTAAAATCAGATATTTTTGATGGTATTTTATTTTATTGCATATTACCAGATGACTATTTCATTCAAAAGAGAATTGATGAAGGAAAACATTTTCCGATTGTAAACTCTTCCCCTCCCATATCTTTAACACCATTTTCCTAAAAATTATTAATATTAATACAACTTTATATTATCAAATACTTTCTAAAGATTTGTTGCTTTAATGATACTAAAAATAATTGACAATTCACTTTCAAACTTTAAGGAAATTATTCTTCCAAAGACCTCCTGTAATAATTCTGTTCCTCCTTCAGGCCAATTAGTGGCGGTACTAAATTGACATCATATATCGTAAAAAGCTTAACCTTTTTAGTACATAGTTAAACAATATATCTTATTAATATTTAATTTAATATCTTGTTTGTATTTGTCGTCTTTAAAAATGTAATATCTGTAAAAGGCAGATCTGCAGGCTTATTAACTTGTTCAGTCTAATACATATTCTCCTTTCATTAAAACATTATTTGTATTAAAAATCTTGTAATCCATCGAAATGTTTAAAACCATCCTAATCGAATGACTAATTACCAAATTACAGTCATTCGAATGTATAGTAAAGAAATGCACAAAATGTGAATTGTTTTTTTATTATATTATTTTTGTACTCGATTTATAATAAAAATTATTTATAATAAAGAATGAAGGAATAAGTTGAAATACTAAACTTTAAATTCATTTTGCACGTTTATCTTGTGTGTAGTCTTTGTAGAACTAAAGGTTTTTCATTGCAGAAACAATGCTGTTTTTTACATTGAACTACATTGAACAGAACCACCTTATATTTTTAACTTTCTTTGCCTTATTTTTTCTGATTTTAAATATCTGATATGAAGTATGTTAACAAGTTGACTTACTTACTTCCTCTACAAGCATATACTGTAGGCATCCTATACTCTCGTCGATCTCCCTTCTGTGCGGTACAGACACCAGCTATTTATTGGTAAAAAGATGTCAAATTTACCATCACTTTGGTGCAATACCAGACGTATAGGAATGGTACAGTTGAAGATTTGTAAAGCTCATAACAGCTAAATAACACACACAGGGGTACTGTAACATCTCAGTGAAAATGCAAATACTGCACAATGGCGACTTGCAATGCATGAAAATTGCATACATAAAAAATATGCAAGACATGTTAAATTAATGCTTACAAGTATGAAAAATCAATAGTGAATATCCTAAGCATAGGTGGAGCAGAGTATAACTATACCTTGCTGTGTGCCATTTCCATGGCATATACAGAAATCATAAATCTGTAGTTTTTATGAAAAATCATTCTGTAATTTTAAATATGAAAAATTTTGTATAGATTAATGGGTTACATTTTGTTTTAACCCTGTACAGAAAGTTAAATTTATGCAAGTAGGAAAACATTTCAATGAATGTGTGCAGTTAGATTTGGAATGGAAAAATATAGAAATTAACCAAACTGTAAAATGTTTTCTAAGTACTAAAACTAATAATACTAACATGCATTTGATTAAAGATATTTCAATAATAATTTTTCCATATAAAAACTTAATTTGTGACTGCAGGCTCATGCTCAAAGATTCAAATACTGTATGATTTTAATTTTTGCAAGTCACTTGTCCATTCGCTTAAAAATATTAATGAACAAGTTTGTTGTTGAATAAAGAATGTTTGCTCAGCAAATGGAAAATGAGAGTTTTGTACTTCAAGATTCATAATGGTATGACAAAAAGACATACATCAACAGTCTATAAAGAACCTAAATACCTTTATGAGGCATGATGGGTAAAGTTGCTTATACTCGTAAAATATATATGTTGTTATAATGATACTGCAAACTAATAATCACAGTTTGCACAATGCAGTGGTTATAATAGAGGTAGTCAAATGTCTGTATTTGTGTGTCCTGTTAATAAAACAGATTTTATGATTTTTTTTCAATAGCAGTGTACTGTATAAGTTATTTGTAAATCAATGCCTGTTGTGTATCACCTTACACTAAAAATAGTTAAATGAAAGAAAAAAATTATCGGCTGAGTTATCTCAAAAATCCTAACTGAACAAATTATTATACTACAAAAATAAAAATCTCTTAGTCCAACTTTTGGTAATGAAGTAAATTTCATATTGTGTGTATTTAAAATAAAATAAACATGCTAAACGGATGACAATTGAATGAAAGAATGTTTTAAACAATAGTGAAACTATATACACAACAGACTCAGAATTTAAGAACACACAGGAGGCTTCATAAATCCTACAGAGTTGGCAGTCAACATGTAAAATTATTAAGCTGTTTATTGTGGCAGTAAACAGCAACAACTGCTACAGATTCTTACAAGATGCAGACTTTTTAAGGTATAAATAACTATTACTAATTATTTTTTCATTTGTAAATGGCTTGGTTAAAAGAAGGATTTGGAAGTGTCACGGTTTGATCTGTAGATACGGATATACAGATGACTTCAGAGGGTCCTGCACAACAGGAAAATCCCCATTAATGAACTCAATGTGACAAGAATTAAATGGTTACACAGTAAAATTGTAATATGATGGTCCTTATGAAACTTCTAACCCTGTTGGTGGTTACACAACTAAAGATTTTAAGTTCTTTATCCAAAAATAAATAATAAAGTATAGTGTGTACATTCTGTATAATGATAACTAATTTTTAATTCGCTAATTTAATTAACTTAGTTGATGTAAGAATTATCTTACTGTTTCAAGAGGTATGAAATTAATTTAACTGTGGAGTAAAATAGAAATATTATTTGATAGATTTTTTTGTGAATTTTGATTATCCAAATAACCTTTGCTTTTTGCAACCAGGTTAAATAATTATTAAAGAAACCATATCCTGCTCGGTCTGTATGTTTAGACTTGACACATTTTTAATAACCATCTCATTATCTAATTTGTAATAATATGTAGAGAATAATGTAAACTCTATAATAATTCATCATATAAGGTTTTTAATGTTGGTTTATAAATATCAACAGAAATTTTTTCCACTAAATTTCTGCTCATACATCTGTAGTTAAATAAATTCTTCTTCACTGAGGGTGTCCATTAGCTGCCATAACTTAATACCTGTTAGTTTGCCAGAATGGCTGGCAGAAAATTTAAATTCTAGAAAGGCTTGGTATTTTTTATTCACTATAAAATTCAGTTATCACTGTCTGTAAGTGAGTATAAAACTGCTGTTGCTTGGAAGATGAATAAATAATCACATTGATTATAAGTGACCTTACATGAATCCCAAATTATTCATATAAATTAGTAATGTACAAACATCTCTGAGAATGAGCATCCAACATCAGGCATACTAGGAAAAGAGAGAAATGATTTTCCATTACATTTTTCACTTTGTCAAAAATATTTTTATAAATCAAAATGGGATTTTGATATGTAACAGACTTCAACTGTTGGGGAAATGTGAGGAAGGTGATGAATATAAAAAATATAAGTGATATCTTTCAATGTCCATTAATTACTATAAATTTCCCTCATATTTTATTATTTATGTGTGAAAACTTATTCACAGTAATTTTGTTTATGTTCATTATCTTGCTAATTTTTAGTTTATGTTTGGTAATTGTAATTGTAAAGCCCAATTTGTTTTATTTCTTATATACTTTTTTTATTCTTACAATTCTTATTATTACTTTTCCTTCATCTTCTGGAATACAATAAATCTTTTTCATTCCCTTAACATCTCCTCTTTTGCATATTATTTTAAATTCTGTGTTATTTTAAATACTGTTACTCTAAAGCACTCTGTTAAAAGACATCAACATTATTAACAGTTTCAGTTTTCCTAATACATACTACCACTACCACTAGACACTCCTGGGGAGGAATGATGGATTCAGGATCAATGAAGAGACTGAATAAATAAAAATCCAGTCCATCTATCAGCAGTGAAACACATAATAAGAAAAACAGCCGCAACAAAAAAAATATTTCAAGCTTCCCTGTGAACACTGAATTTCCACTTTCATTTCCTTCAGGAATTATGTTACACATTATTTAATTATTACACATTATTTAATTGTGTACTATTTTTCTTAATGTAAAATAGTTTTTCTTAATGTAAAAATTACTGAAAGAACTTACCTAGTTTACATGTAGAATTCTTTTCTAGACGGTTGTTTAAATTCGTATAAAATACTCCTAACAGACAGAATAGGTTAAACACAAATAATCAAGTAAACAAAATTTGATGCGGTTTTAAAAACGCCACAAGAGATCATAGACAAATAAATACTATTTACCCTACATGACAACGATATTCAATAATAACACTAATATTAGTTATCAGAAAGAAAATACAGAATTAGATAATATACTATGTAAGTTTTGTTTATTTTCACAAGATCACTTTATATAATGAAAGCAACTAATATTATTATAAACAAATGTAATTTTTCATCAACGTAACACATTTTGATACATCAGTTGTTTTGACGAATTCGCGGCGCGAACCAAGTGGAGGACGAGATAGATGTACTCACAGCAATTACGCTTTTTCCATTCTCTGAACGCATTTAAAAATGAATTTTTTAATTTTAATTAATTGAAATTAAATGAATTTTTTACTAATTACAATCTACCATTGCTTACAATTGGTGTATGTATAGTTATATATCATAAACATACATAATTTCAAAGCGTTATTTATGATGAAGTAACACTTGGACAAGCGATGGTTCATTCCAAAATTGCTACACCTATTTTGAAGGAAATATCTGAAAGTTACTTTACACAAATCTTAAACTTTTTTAAAGAAAAATGTTTATAAATCATACTGTGTGTATGCGTGCGCGAGTAGATAGAAAGCTTAAAATTGCTATAGAGGAATATGGTATAATATAGTAAGTACCACGATACTCCGGTTTTTCCGGATAATCGACCCTTCTGCAAATATTATTTTCAAATTAGACGGTACTTATTTTAATGGAAATACTTAATCATTATTTTAGTTAAAATACGAATAAATTAAACAATTTGTGTTTAAAAAAACCGTTTGAAAATAAAAGTATGTTGCAAAAGGGTTCTGGCTTCGAATTCCAGTCAAGCTCAATATTTTTACACCCTAAAAATTCATTTCATAATTAAAGAGAAAAAAATAACTGGATATGTTATTATAATATGGATATGTTATAATATGTTGTCAATTCAATTTAATATATTATTTAAGATAGATTATGAATATTTGTTTTAGTAGTGCATGATGACGATAAAAGTTCCTTGCGTGCTGTCTGGCCAGCATCTGGTTGCTAGACACGGTTGTTATGTAACCCTTCCTCAGTCCAACCATCTCTCGTTTTACTGTTTAGCTTCTGGAACCACCGTAAGATATTACTTCAGAGGATGATAGCCTGCCTGCATGCGTGCGAGTGTGTATGCATATATATATAAAATAATATATATATTATTTTATTGAAATTAATATTTTTTAAGATTCATATTAGTCCTTTGTAAGTTAAATTATATTTAAATTCTATTAAAGTACAGAATATTAAGATAAGACATAGCTTACTTTAATTTTTCCATGAAAGTACTTTCAAGGATCCCGCATCCTCAGTCATGATTGAAATAATTCTGTTATTGCATATTTAACTGTAAAAATACTAAAATAATGAAAATTGCATATTAATTTATATGAGTACTGCAATATTTTACTTATTAAATTTATAACTTATTATTAAATTTTTGTTAGGTTCTTGTGTAAGACGATCAGTAATAACGTCAATTTGGAATTAAAACTTTTGTAATGATATACTGAACCATCAAAACATTTTCAGTAGTCTTTGTAACTACCAGGTGGTGCTGTTTTTCCTCTTCCATCAACTGATGTTACTGCTGGCAGTTTTCTTTTAATTAGATAAGATTGATGCATATTACAAATGTTGCCCAAAAAATCTTCATAATGTAAACTATTAGTATATTATTGATGTCACAAATCTGTTAACATTGATAACAACCTTGATATTTTAGATGTATACAAAAAACACATCTTAACACTCTTGAAAATTATGGAACATAAATATAAAATGATGTAATAAATGAAAAGACAACTCAAATCACACACACTTAACAACAGTACACCAGTCACTGAAGATAATTGATAACTGTTTAAAATAATTATATTTTTTATATGTTTTATTATATAATACACAGAAAGTTTGAAGTATTCAAATCGTACAAGGCGATAGGTTTGAAAGCTAACAAGAAATTATTGAACCCTGCAATTTCAACTGCATGGGAAGATTTTAATAAAAAAGTAACGCCAATTTTAACTAATTCAAAACCAACTACTGTTGTAAGAATTTTAGAGCTTGGTAAATATATAAATGAACTGCTCATTTCAAGAACACAAAATCCTTAGATTTTAAAAAACAAAATGTTTGTGTTTGTCTGCGTTAGTAACTTTGCGCGTATTAGTAAAAATTTGATCAGTCACTGAAGATAATTGATAACTGTTTAAAATATTTTTTTTTGTTTTATTATACAATTCACAGAAAGTTCGAAGCATTCAGATCAAACAAGGCGATAGGTTTGAAAGCTAACAAGAAATTATTGAACCTTGAGTTTCAACTGCATGGAAGATTTTGATAAAAAAGTAACGCCAATTTTAACTAATTCAAAACTAACAGTAGTAGGAATTTTAGAGCTAGGTAAATGTATAAATAGACTGCTCAACTCAAGAACACAAAATCCTTTCAGTTGGTGAAAAGAAAAAAGTTAATTTATCCAAGATTATTCAAAATTATACAAGACTTTGCATTCCTGCAACCTCTGTTCCCTGTGAAGGATTTTTTTCAAATGTGAGACAGTTAATAACTAAAAGGCGAAGTAGTCTTACTTCAAAGAATTTCAAAAAATTATATTTCTACATGAAAAAAATGTAAAATACTGTAAAGTTTATTTGAAAAGTATTAATTGATTATTTTAATTTTTACTATTAGTTTTCATTATTTTTTTTTTATAATAGAACCAAAGATTTTTAAAAACAAAATGTTTGTGTGTGTGTTGTGTAGTAATAGTAACTTTGCGTGCATTAGTAAAATCTAGTGGAAACCACAAGACTGTATGCCTGACCTTGTACCCCACTAAATTACATATACATATTTTTTTTAATGAAAAGTACACTAAATTTTATTTCATTAATAACTTCTTATATTTTTTCTTATTTTTTTTTATTGTTATTGAATTGTTATTTATTGTAATTTTTTTTTACAAACAGAGGTTTATAATTAATTATTAATAAATCAATATAGTTAAATTAAAAAAAAAAAGGAGATGTAGTCTGATTTGAACCGATGTGCCTTCCCCTTGATTCAAATATTTCATTAATTGAAATTTTGTTTGGCTCTAAGTCTGGAACCAATGAAAATAAATACCACTTATGATATATCGTTGAAAAGCTCTAAATGAGCTCTTATTAATGCAGAAAAAGTCCAAAATCCAATTTTTTTCCAGATTTTGCACTCTTTTTGGACACTTGGTTCAGTCAATTGCAATCAAAAAGGGACTTGCACAACTAGATGTTTCTAAATCCAAATGTTGTAAGTCGTAAATCCAAAATTTCTAATCATTTTTGAGTTAAGCGAGATACATACGTACGTACGTACAGACGTCATGCCGAAATTAGTAAAAATGGATTCAGAGATGGACAAAATGGATATTTCCGTTGAAATCTGAAAACCGAAATTTTTCGCTATCACAAAACTTTCTTTACTTCGTACAAGAAAGAAAAAAATAGACGGAATGAATGGCTCGCTCAAAAATAAGGTATGGTACAAACTATATTATTTTAAATTATTGATTTTGTCATATATAATTTGATATTGATGTCAGTTCAATAATTTATGTCATGTATACATATAGTGAAATTAGATTAAGATAAATTTTCTAGATATAAAATACTTTTCACGAGTTGAAATTATCTATATATATATATAATAATAATAATAATAATAATGATAATAATGATATATAAATTAATTGGCTGTCGTTTCGTTTGTAGTTAGTGATTAAACATATAAAATGTGTTTTGGGGCTTACAGATATAATTTAATTTTTTTAAGATTAATTCAGTTAAATAGCACAATTAATGAAAATATCTTATCAAGCAGTGATAAATTTGCCGAATGTTTAATAAACATTAGTAGTGGTGATGCAATAAGTTATAAGTCATGTGAAAGGATATAAAGTAAACAAAGCGAGCTAGAATTTGGTATGGTAAGAGGATCCTCACCTCAAAATAAGCATAAGAAAGGTTGCTATGAATCGAATCGAAACTGAGAAGGATTTGGTTTCCCATCGTCTATTCAGTTGATTGTTGAGAATCGTATCTCGATTATTTCGTTCAGAATAGAGAATCTAATCGAAGGAACGACTCGTTCTCGAATTTCCCATAATTAGTTAACAGATACTGTATTTGTAAGATTGTGAATTTCATGGAAAAATGTTGTCTTAGGTAGCCGTCTTGTAAATGTTTTTAAGCAATCTGCAAAGAGAGTTTTAGGTAATGAAGAAGTAAGTGTCATATACTGTAGTTCCGTTAAGGCACGTTTAATGTAAACTGGACTTTATTTCATAAAATAGTTAATTTTATCTTTTCAAGACCGATTGTTTTCTCCGTAGAAATTTTAGAAGGAAAATAAATATATATATGGCAATATTGATTATTAATTAGGTTATTCTGTATTAGATTTTTGATTTCTGCAATTTCCTACTTCTCACTTTAAGGTTAAGAGGTTATACAGCATCGGGGTTATGTTACAGGATGAGTTTTACTTGACAGCTCGGCAACTTAAATAAACAATAAGTTCCTGGGATAAAAATTTTTTAGATTTATGTTATTACCGTAACCCTTTCTTTATTTAAATTTTAAGATAAATTACTTTATAAAAGAGGACGCTTTTCCTCATTTTAACTTTGAGGCAGCCATCAAAATGTTATCATTCTTAAATCTAATTTTGCCTAACAGTTTCCGATTTTCCAAAATAGATTGATCCCAGAAGAGCGAGAAACCACAGTGTTCAAGTTTTTTAATTAATAAAATTGTATGCTCTACCAAATTGAAAGCTTTGCTCAGGCAGTAAAAACAAATTCCCAGGGTTAAATCAATATTGTAAATACCACTTAATATCAGAAAATGCTAACTAAAAATCTTGCTTTGTAAGAAAAATATAGATTTCAGAAAATAAAGCAATCTTACCTAACCAATTGCGATTAATTTGTTCTTCAAAAAATCGTACTACTTTGTGATATCAAAGCACCCTGCCTGTGGATTTCATAAATTTTGAAATTTTACATCACAACAATAAATCATCTAATTCATTTTCAACCAATTGGAAATCCCATTGATGGTCTTACTGGATCTATTCATGTTCTTCCTAACCTATGAAAATGAAATTATGGTGTATATCTGGCAAGCCAAACAGTATCTGTAACCAACCTGCATAGTGTAACATGGCAAGTACAAGGTGATTACTGTTTTGTATATAATCTTAAGACTAGATATAGTAAGTGTTTGAGGTATGGTTGGAGCTGTTCTCTAGGTCACCATCTCCCTTTATTCTTCTAATGAGTTATAGATTGATGCAAAGATAATGGATAAAATGTAAATTGTCTGAAAAATAATTAAAACGATTGTGTATTATACTATTTAAAATTTAAATATTAAAAATGCATTTCATGTAATGTCTCACATTTAGTATTATAAATCACCATTAATATACTTCATTAACTATTAATTTATCGCTTTTAAAATGACAAAACTGAACAATTTGCTTAGAAACACAAAAATTTCTTCAAGTAAAAAAATGCTGCACAGTTAAAAATTTACTCAAAAACATTTTATTAAAAATGAATATTTTTCTTTGTATATTTTTTGTTAATTAATTTGTCTTCTGAATTTGTATATGGGAATGTTGACTGTACATTTTTGTAATTCATTTCTCTATTTCAATCTATTATTTTTGGGTTGCCTATTCAAAACATTTGGTATCAAAGTTTTTTTTTATGATATGCTGCTAAATTTAACCTTATTATTTGTTACTGTTCCTAGAATATTCTGAACAGTGGGATACAACTATTTTACATAAGTTTTGGGGTTTTTTATTTTATATTCATTTTTAATTCTGTAGTGTAAATAACATAAATATAAAAAACTATCTGCAGTAAAATATCAATGCAGAATCAAGAAAAAATCCATTACCCAATACAAAGTAAATATTAAATTAAATTTGTATGTAGCAAAATAGAATTTTATATATATTTATATATATACCGACAATTTCCTACAGATGGAGAGGTCAACAAGGGTCACTTGTCAGTCACAAAGATCTCCTACCTTAATGATGGATTTCTTTTTTTGGGAGGGTTATTAAAGATAAAGTATTTTCAAGAAAACAATGAACTGCTGACGATATGATTCAGTTATTAAAGAAGCACACCAAGAAATGAATGAAAACAAAGTATGCTCAATGTAAAATCTTGACTACAGTAGTATGTGAATGCAAAAAGCAATCAACTTGAATACTAAAGATATTGTTTTTAATTGCATGTTTTATGCGATCCTTATTATTACTTAATAAAATAGAATTTTCTTTTTTTATATATATAGCAAAATAGAATTTTATATATATATGTAAAATATACATATACATACTGGTGGGGGAAGAGGCAAAAGTAAATGTGTGTGAAAGGTGTAAATAAAAAATATAAGTTTTATTAAGTAAAAGAAGAAGAAAATTCTATTTTTTCAAATGGTTTGGCAATTTATTAAAAATGGGTATGGTAGCATAATAAAGCCCTGTCTTACAAGCCAAAGTATTGTGTTGATTTTACAAAAACTGTTCCATTGTCATTGTTTAAAAGACAATGGAACTGTGGATAGTGTAATTTTTTAAGAAGAAGCAACTATTCTGTTTTGCAAAGATTGCACATTCATAAATATAAACACAAGGGTATGTTGTTAATACGTTTAATTTTGTAAATATAGGTTAACATGATTATGTAGGCGTAATAAATAATGATGACAAGCTTAGCATTTTATTATGGTGCTTCAGAGCAAAACAGTACAGCTTGATTTTGTTACAATGAAATCATATTGATCATCTCATGAGAACTTGTTATATAATAAAACACCCAGAAATTTTGGTTTGTGGGCAACAGAAATACTGTTGTTTTCATTAATGGAATTCTATCCACATGATGAATGGTGTTACATCTGCCTGGGAATTAGGTTTCCTAATTCCCAGGAATATATATTGTTCTTATAAAATATATTTTTTAGACTCTGTTATAGAGTTCAATTTTAATACTACAGTTTCTTAATAATAATAAGTGTTAGTTATATTAACCAAATATAAAGATTGATATTACTATGATTAAAATTTCTTTTTGGTGAGTTATTAATTTAAATTCATTTATTAGTTTTTTTTCTATTATTTTTATTATTATATTTATTCGAGATTTTTTGGTTCAGTATCATTTTGGTAGAATTATTGTTGTTATTATTATAATTATTCAATTTCTTTGTAAAAGTTTAGTTATTGGATCAAATGTTGAGAATAGTCTAGTTATCATTTTCAGTTAATATTAAATTTTATTTTTTTTTATTTTTATTTTTTTTATTTGTATTTAGGTTAGTTATAAAGAATAATTTTGTTATGTTTATTATGATTGTGGCTGTTGTTATTATTAATATGATGTTTCATATAATAGGAGATATTTGTGGAATCAAGATGCACATAAAATGTATTTTTTATTTGACAGTTAAATGTTTTTTTTAAACTAGCTTCTTTCATTAAGAGTATTCGATGTTTACTATATTTTGGTTTAAGAGACCATTACTTTCTTTCAGTAACTTAATGTTTATTAATTTTATGTTTTTATTCATTTAATGAATGATTTTATATTAATTCTTTCTATAGTGATTGGTATAAATCTGTGATTTATTCCACAGATTTCTGAGCATTGTCCAAAAAATACTCCTGGGTTTTTAGTTATTAGGCTGATTTGGTTAAGTCGTCCTGGGATTGCGTCTATTTTTACTCATATTGATGGAATTGTTCAAGAGTGGATTACGTCAGATGATGATACAATTATTCGAATTTGTGTTGAGAATGGGATAATTATTCGGTTATCTACTTCAATTAGTCGAAATGATGATAAGTCATTTTGTGGTTTTATATATGATTCAAATTCTATTTTTTTAGAGTCTGAATATTCATAAGATCAGTATCATTGATGTCCAATTGTTTTAATAGTAATTGATGGTTTAATTACTTCTTCTATTAGGTATAAGGTTTTAATTGATGGAATAGCAATAAAAATTAAAATAATTGCTGGTATTGTTGTTCAGATTGTTTCTATTATTTGATTTTCTGTTAATATATTATTTGATAATTTATTTTTTGTTATTGTTGCTATTATAATTGTTACTGTTACTGTAATAGATAATAGAATTATTATAGTGTGATCATGGAAATTTAATAGTTGTTCTATAATTGGTCTGGCTCTATTTATTATGTTAAATTTTATTCATGATGATATTTCTAAGGAAATTTTTTTAATTTATTAATGAATTTTAAGTTCATGGCAATTTTCTGCCACTCTTAGAATGGCTTAGATACTAGTGGTAGTTCATTAAAAGAGTGTTCAGGGGGTGGTGTAATTGAAAATCATTCAATTGAGGATGATTTATTGTTTTTAAAGATTGTAATTCGTTTAAATGCTATGGCTTCTCATATGATGAATATGAATATTATAATTCTGATTATTGAAATTAATGATCCCATTGATGAAATTGTGTTTCATGTCATGTAATTGTCTGGGTAATCTGAATATCGTCGTGGTATTCCCGCTAGGTCTAAAAAGTGTTGTGGGAAGAATGTTAGGTTTACTCCTAAAAATATGGTTGAAAATTGAATTTTTAATCATTTTTTATTTATTCTTATACCTGTTATTAGTGGAAATCAGTGAATGATTCTTGCTATAATGGCGAATACTGCTCCTATTGATAATACGTAATGAAAATAGGCTACAACATAGTATGTATCGTGTAAAATTACATCAATTGAAGAGTTGGCTAGAATTACTCCTGTTAATCCTCCAATAGTGAATAGGAATACGAATCCTATAGATCAAATTATTTGGGGTGATTTTTTTTTTTGTTATTCCTTGTTTAGTGGCCATTCATCTAAAGATTTTAATTCCTGTTGGTACTGCAATAATTATAGTTGCAGAGGTAAAGTATGCTCGTGTGTCAATATCTATACCTACAGTAAATATGTGGTGTGCTCATACAATAAATCCTAAAATACCAATTGCTAATATTGCATAAATTATTCCTAGATGACCAAATGTTATTATTTTTCCTCTTTCGTTTGTAATAATATGTGAGATTAATCTGAATCCTGGTAAAATTAAAATATATACTTCTGGATGTCCAAAGAATCAGAATAAGTGTTGATACAAAATTGGGTCTCCCCCTCCTGTGGGGTCAAAAAATGAAGTATTAAAGTTTCGATCTGTTAATAGTATTGTGATTGCTCCAGCTAATACTGGTAATGATACTAGTAGTAAAACTGCTGTAATTAGGACTGATCAACAGAAAAGGGGTATTTTTTCTATAGTTATTCCTTTTGGTCGTATATTTATTGTTGTTGAAATAAAATTAATTGCTCCTATGATTGATCTTAATCCTACAATGTGAAGAGAAAAAATAGTTAGGTCTACTGAAGGTCCTGAATGTGCAATTTGGGCTGAGAGAGGGGGGTAAACAGTTCATCCTGTTCCTGATCCTGACCCTACGATTGATCTTGCAATTAAAAGTGAGATTGATGGTGGTAGTAATCAAAATCTTATGTTATTTATTCGTGGGAATGCCATGTCTGGTGCAACAATTATTATAGGAACTAGTCAGTTTCCAAATCCTCCAATTATAATTGGTATAACCATAAAGAAAATAATAATGAATGCATGTGATGTTACGATGGTATTATAGATTTGGTCATTTTTAATTATTGATGCTGGTTGTATTAGTTCTAATCGGATAATTATTCTTCTTATTGTTCCAAGTAGTCTAGCTCAGAGCCCAAAAATAAAATAAAGAGTTCCGATATCTTTATGATTTGTTGAAAATATTCATTTATTCATGAAGAATGGGATGGCTGATTTAGGTGATAGATTGTAAATTTATTTAAGGTTTTAAACCTCTCATTATTTGTCTTGTATTCAATTATGATTCTATATTGCAAATATAGAGGTGCATTACTTGCTAAGGCTTATTTATAATAATAATTTTAACTTTGAAGGTTAATAGTTTTTTTAACTTAAATCCTTCTTTTAGTTTAATTTAAAAATTATTATTATTGAAATTCCTATTAAATTTAAGATAATCGGGATAATTGATTCTTTTTTTTTTATTTTTTATTTATTTGATTTGGTTATTGTAGGGATTATTATGTTTAAGTATATGAATGTTGATATAATTGATGAAATTAGTATAATTAATGGAATTGTTGGTGCTATACAAATTGTTGATTTTATAATTATTCATTTTATTAAAAATCCTGTAGTTGGAGGTATACCTCTTATTGATAATGATGAAATTATTAGGGATGTTTTTGTTAAATTTGTTTGAGTATTGATTTGGTTTAAAAAATTGATATTATTTTTTTGAACGTGTTTATTATAGTTAAGTTGATTATGGTGTATATAATTAATAGAAGAATAAATTGTTGTTTTGAAATTATTAATGAAAAGATTATTACTGGTGAATTTGAGATTGATGAGTATGCTATTAATTTTTTTAGTGATGTTTGTTTTATTCCTGAGATTGGTGCCATAATTATTGATATTATTATTAGTTTAATTCTGGTTATTTGGGTTGCAATAATTGTGGGAATGATTTTTTGTATAGTTATCATTATTATACATATTTCTCATCTTATTATTTGTATAATTCTTGGTACTCATAGGTGAAATGGGATTATACCTATTTTTATTAAAATTCTCATTATTATTAAAATTCTTTCATTAATGGGGCAGTTAATGATAGCATTAGTAATTATTGAGGTTATTATAATTGATGAGGATATTCTTTGAATAATTAAATATTTTATAGATTGTTCATTTATTTTATTTCTTTTTTTTAAAAGGGGTAGAAAAGAAATTAAATTAATTTCTATAGATATTCATGAGAATATTATTCTGTTGGAGGATATTGTTATGATAATTCTTATGGTTATTGTTGTGATAAATATTGTTTTTGATAAATTTATTTTAATTAAAAAGAGAATTTATTCATCGATGGGGTATGAACCCATAAGCTTAATTTAGCTTATCTTTTTGTAAAAGGATGTGTGATGCATTAAGAATTTTGATTTCTTCAGTTTCAGTTTAATTCTGGATTTTACAATTTAGCATGAGTGAGGTTTCACTTAATTTACTTCATCAAAGTAATCCTTTAATCAGGCATCTTGCTTGAGTATAAAAATCCATTGTTTTTTTCCTTTTTCTTTTTTAATATCATTTTTTTTTATACGGTACATTATTTGCTTATTTGGTTTTTTTGCAATTTTTGATTTTTGAGTTTAATTTTTCAACAAAAATTACCCTTAAATCATTCTTTTGAAAATTTTTAAATTTATCATTAAAATACTTCTCCTTCGCTTTTCGTATTTCAATATTAATTTTATTTCTATATAATATGTAATCTTTTCGAATTTCCAGGTTAGCTGGTGCTTTTTTCCATTTTTTGAACAGTTTGTCTCTATACTTTATTTTATTTAGAATGTCATCCGTCATCCATAGTTTTTTTCTACTTTGAATTTTAATCCTATCAGTATTTCTGCGAACTAAAGAACTGTTATACACAGAATTAATTATATCAACGAATTTCTCATATGCAGATGGATTATTATCCATCTTATTACCTAAGGTGTCATAATTTATGCTATCTAACTTATATCTAATTAAGGCATTATCTAAGTAAAATGAACCAAGACTGTCATCCATCGATCGTCGGGATGAATTCTTGTACAACAGATCTGCTATTGTCACATAGCGATCAGAAATTTTAGTTTCAATTACTCCAGAAAAAACGTATCAGGAAAGCCTCTAATAAAAATGTGATCTATACAAGATCTAACAATTACCCCATCTCTTATTTCCTCCCTCGTTATATCAGATATGCAACACATGAATCCCGTTGTATGTAATAAGGTTTGATAGTAACTAACTACAGTATTTTCCTTAGTAAGATCAATGTTCATATCTCCGATTAAGACCGCATTATTATTATTACAATTATGAAGAATATTTTCAAGATCATGTAAAAATTCATGAACATTTAAATCTGGCGGTCTGTAAAAGCATATTATCGTAAAATCATCGGTCTTAACGCCCAATTTCACTGAAACCTGAATGCATAATAGTTCACAACTTGAGACAGTCAAATGCAACATTATTCTTTCAGCACTGAGTGTGCTACGACAAAGAATTAAAATACCACCACCAGACCTAATATTCCGGACACAGTGATAGGAGTCATAGCCATTAATCTGATAAAAATTAATTAAACTTATTTCATTATCCGTAATGTTTATTTCCGTGAGAACTATCAAATCTACGTTACTATTACCTAGGTGAATCAAGAATTCATCCCGATGACCGCGAATAGTCCTAATATTTAAATGAAGTATACTCAGTTTCGATAAACAAGAGTAATCTTGCGAAAATTCGTCTAGGTTCGAGTAGTAATTATCAATAGCCAAAAACCGGCCATTAAAAATATTATTTTCATTAATGCTTTCCATTTCAATAGGGATTCGAAAATATGTCTAAAACGCACAGATTACATAAGCTATACAGATTATAAGATTATACAATTTGTAAACATAATAAAAACATTTTATTTAGAAACATATAAATTTTATTTGTAAAGACTAATTTAATACTAATCGTTGTTATGACTAATGTCTTATCTACGCAAAAACACAGCATAACCGTTTTTGTTAAAGGGGTTAAAGGTTAATCGGGCAATAAATAATTAACTAGGAAGTCAAATTTATTCCACACTCTAAAAGTACTATATACGGAGGTAAGGAAAGTACGGTTAATATGTTAATATTAATTTTAGTATAAAATTAATATTTTAGATAATTTAAAAATCTTTGGTCTTAAGTCGTCAGTCGGACACCAATCCGTTACACACTTTCCGGTACCCAAGCCGAGAATCGACCCTCGGATCTTCGATTTTATATCGACAAGTACGCCTTTGCCATCGATGAGATGATAAATTAAATTCATTTTTAGTTTTACTGATTTCAATTTCCAAGCAATATTTTTAGTTTATAAAATAATATTGAGTTTCTAACCTAGAAAAATAATTTATTAAAAAATGTCACATTCATGCCTCTACATTTTTATAATTTAATTGTACGATTGACTACAAAAATTATTTTTTTTAGATATTTTAATTTATTTTCACTTTTTATTTAAAAAGGTACTACTAAAAAAAATAACAAATCTACCTTAATGAAACTAGACTATTTTCATGTAACCCAATACAATACTTAAAACGTAGAGAAGCAGCGGTACATTTTTATTCGTCTGTTACTACTGGAGCAAATGTCAAACCTCTTTTGCACATTTCCTTGATTTTTTCTTTCATTCATAAAATAATTTATGAGTAAAAAATGTAAAGAAAAGTCTATGCTGGAATTGCTCATAAAAATAACATGCATTTTACAAGTAATTCATTGTAATTTTACATACTTAAAATGTATAATCTTTAATCGAACTCTCTAGTTCGATTTTTTCTACAAAATTGTTGTTCATTTTATGAAAAAAAAAAGATTAAAATATATCATTTGTTATTAATTTTGTAAAAGTGCTGTTTAAGAAAGAAATAATCTTTTGGTAGAATAACTCAACAGGCCTAATTACTATACATTCGACACAGACTGGAGACTGTATATAACACATCGTTTCCTGAAGAAAGAGGACATTAATTAGTTGCATTTTTTCTTATGATTGTGATAAATTTTAACCGTCTGTGGCATAGATGGCACTAATAAGAACTTCTGTCTCTCTCTGATAGTAATGGTGCATATATAACCTTACCTGTTGTGAAAGAAATGAAAATATCATTTGTACTACTGAACACCATTTCCATTTCAGTAAGTTAGTACATTGTTAGGCAAAAACGTGTACTATTTAGCTAAATGAAGTGTGTAACGGAAAACGGCTTCATTCCTCACTCGTTAGCAATTAGGTAGACGTAAATTAATAACAAAGCCTTTTCGGACATGAGTTTGTATTAACTTTTTTCCCTATCTTAAGCTCTAGAATCAGTTTCCAAATTATGTACTTTTCCTCCTGAATCATTCTGTATACAGAATGATTTTATATATATATACATAGAGAGAAAGATTACATTTTATAAAATTATTATTTTTTTAATATTTTCCATAATTTATTATAAGATATTTTCTCAATTAAAAGTTGTAATAACATTAACATTACAAATTCGATGCGGTGATGAACGTTTAAAAAAATGTAGATGGGATTACTCTCCCTTCAAAGTGAGAAATAATTTTTGTTACTTTATGAAATAATTTTATTTCATAGAATCAGTGGATAGTACATAAAAAATATAATAAAAATTAGAATTAAGTTTGATTTGGTATATTTATTTCTTTAATTGTTTTCTTATAATATTTAAGAGAATTATAAGGAATAAATATGCCGGAGGTTGGACATTTTTCAGTCTTCTTGAGAAGTTAGGTCTTATAAATAAATTATTTCTACAATACCTCTTCTTCGGTAAGAAATTAATGATTTCTCTTTTCTATCAACACCAACACACACACACCCGCGCGCGCAACACTCCCCCTCACACGATTTCTCTCACTCATTCACTCCCCCTCACTCACTCACACGCGCGCGCGCGGTTAGAAAATTCTCGCGCCCTCTGAGGAACTTCTTCGCTACTAACTCGTGCCTTTCACGCTGCAATGTAAATCATATTTTAATAACTAATTACACGAGTCTATTATAATATAATTTATATTAAATTATAAATGCCGATCGTATGTGAGATTCAAACTCGGGAACTTTCGGACGAAATGCAGTTATTCGACGTCGACAAACGGTTTACTTGATGCGTGTTCATCAAGTATAACGTTATATATTTTGTTCTTATAAATATAAAAGAATTATACAAATGTGGGTTGTTTATTACATCTAAGGCAACATTATTTCATTTATCTGGCCGTTTGTTATTTTTATTATTATAAACTTAAATATAATCCGAGTTAATTAAACGTTTTGAGTAACTGTTTTATTCTTAAACGCAATTTTATTTTATAAATAAGTTTATAACATTCTATCATTTTAAAAACTAAGACTGTTGTGAGACTAGTAAGTGCGTAATAATCTGTATAAATAGGCACATTGACAAGATGTCTACATCTTGTTAATTTTTTCTTTAAACCATAAGACTTCGCAACTGTTAATATACGTTTGGATTTATACTTTTTATGACTAACTGTTATTTATAAAGTAACATCGATCAGTCATATAGTTGTTAGTACGTCGGCTTCTAAATCTGCCGGTCTCGGGTTTGATTCTGGGTAATAATTTGGCTTTTTTAAATATCTCATATTTAATTTAAATTAAAATAACAAGAATAAAAATATATTTCGCTAAGCTAAAAATAATCATTTTTGCCAAACAATTCATTAAATTCCCATAATTCCTGCTAATGAGTTAACCTTTTGTAATTAATCACATTATTTGTGTACTATTTTGCTTATTACAAAATATTTTATTGAAAGAACTTACCTAATTTACATGTAGAATTCTTCTCTAAATGGTCGTTTATATTCGTGTAAAACACTACTATATATACTGAAAACAAATAACGTATAAGTAAACAAAATTTGATACGGTTTTAAAAACACCATTAGATCGGAAAGAAATAAATATCATTTATTGTACATGACAACGTTAATCGTTCGTTAATACTACTTATATTAGATTAATAAGTTATCAGAAAGAAAATATTAGATAATATTACAATCTAAGTTTTCTTTATTTTTACTACATCGCTGTATATTATGGAAGCAGCTAATAAATAATATAAACAAATATAATTTTTCATGAACGTAATAAATATTTTGACACACGCAGTTGTTTTGACTAATTGTAGCCGAACCAAGTTGAAGGACGAAATAGTCGGATACAGTCACAGCAATTACGCTTCCTGATCAATTCTATCTGTACACTCCCTTTTACATACACCAACACGTACAAGTTACCGCAGTTAGTAAATTTTTTTCTCCGCTCTATCCGTAGTTCAGACCCATCTTTTTATTTTATTCTGTTAGGTTTTTTTTACTATTATTTTCTTATTAATCTGCATAATTAATTTTAATTTTCTAATTAATGTTTTTATATTAAAATATTTTTAAACTTTTTTTAATATAATATATTTAAAAATGTATTTTTTAAATGTAATTAATAATTTTTTCACAAAAAAAAAACAAACGGATTGATTTCTTACAGACATTCGATTTGGTTTGCTTTAATTCTTATTTTCAATTAGAATCGCATTATCTTAGGTGAATTTCAATGGTTTTCTGAGAAAAAGAAATTTTGACTATAAAAAAGTAATCGGGTTTATTTAACTATGTTACTTTCCAACCTGTTAACTGCCATCTGTGATCGGAATTAAGTAACGTTTAATGATTTTACAGTCTAGGAACTCTTTATAACCGTATTTAAAAATATATAAAGTTTCATATCATTAGTAAATATCCTCGATGAATCGGGAGCTAAATTAGACGGTTCTGAAACCTCTTCAAGGTTTGTTATTTCAAAAACAAAACGTTAAATTTTTCAACGAATAAAACCTATCTATATTTAATTTATTCTGTAGTAAAAAGATTACGTACATATGACAATCTGCCATCGTTTAAAACACACACATACACACACACACACACACACACACACACACACACACACACACACACACACACACACACACACACACACACACACACAAGATTTTATTAACCTCCCTTTAGAGACTATTGAGTGCGATATTAAACTCGAAAATCGTCTTTTTCCTTTCCTTATTTATACAAAATAAACAAACTACGTATCATATAAAATAGATTATGAATATTTGTTTTAATAATGCGTATTAAGATCACAAGTTCCTTCCCGCGCTGTCTGGCCAGCGCCCGTTGTTGAACACAGTTATGTAATATTACTCACTCCAGCCGACTACAAAGGTTCAAGGTTAACAGTCTGACGCGCTTTAATAAATAAATCCCTTACGCGATAGAGAATTGAGTTATCTTATAAAACAATTAAATTAAATGAAGTCAAAAATATAAAATAAGACACGCAACTTTTCGCTTTACGTTTGCTGGTTTTTATTTAAACCGTTTGATGGTTTTTATTTATTTATTGATTTTTGAATTTGTTGTCGCCTTAAGAATTATTTTTATGTGCAGATTAAGAATAAAATATAAAAAACCGCTAATTGAAAGAGCGGAACCCAGTATCTTCAGTTTTTTCTGGTTTAATCTGGTTAGCATGTAGATTTGTAAGTTACGTCTAAATTGAGAAACTAACCTGCGTAAATTGAGACCTCTCCAGCGTATCCAATCGGTTCCTTATTAACATTTTTATTATGAACTTATTTACAGATGATTTACGTCAGTAAATCTGAACTGTAGGAAGAATAAATCGATTCCGTATCTAATATTTATATGAATATAAGCGATCTGAGACAGAAGCATTACGCAAGTAATTCTGTGCGGCAACTAACAATCAACTACAGTGTCTTAACGTTATGAATAAATTTTTTTTTTTTTTTTTTTTAATTATAAGCATATTACGCTGCTGCAAACCCTCTCCAAGCTGAGAAAAAACCTTAGATCTTCAGACTACGAGTAGCGTTCTTTTAACTGGCAATACCCAGATAGGCATTAAACATGTGAGCTTAAGTCCAAGCCAAGAATCGAACCCAAAACCCTCAGTATATCATTCGGTTGTTCTATTACGGAGGTGACAAAATAGATTACAAAAATCCGACATCCGACAAAATTTAATTCCACGTCACTCAAAGAACTTTCAATATAATTTTTGGATTAAACTGTTTCGTTCATTGAGAGCCAGGTATTAGTTAAAAACGACGAAATATATTTTAAAAGATCTAAATAAAATAAAATTAGGCTTTATACGTATAATAAAGTGAACTAATAAATAGATCTACGGGTGTGTGTACGCTCTTACACACCCATTCGATTTGGATATTGTAGACGGGCCGAACCGTGAAATTTAGAGATAATACTAATCATTCATTACCTCCTTGCGTACTGTTCGTGGTTTCTATAATTTACATCGTAAAAGATGCGGTTCTGTTATTTTTCTTTTTGAGAAGATGACTGTTCGTCTTCTCAAAAAGAAGCAAATCTTTTGTTCATCTTCTCAAAAAAAAAACTGCAGTTCCAGATATCGATCGAATCTGGAACTTTTAGTCTAGCAGGTAAGGTAGCCAGCGCTACCTCTTCTCTAATAGCATGTAGGTCGTGTTACATCTAAAAAAGAAAAGATTAATAATACAATTTTTTTTTTAATTCCTGAATGATATTTAAAAAATATAGTAACATTTAATAACAAAATTGTACGTGCGCGCGCGTGGGGGTCCGTATTTACATGTAGTATATATATATATATTTTTTTTTGAGGGCGAAAAACGGTTGAACGTTATCATCGCCCGGATGTACTATATATTGAGCTTGATTACATATATACGTATATTTTACGATTATACGATAGACATATATACGATTAGATTACGTATATAAACTGATTATACGTATTTAAATAATAAGTAAAAATCTCGTTATAACCCCTTTGTGTACGGTTGGCTGTTGTTGTAATATGTCCATTTATAGTTTTAAGCGAAAATTTATTCTCTTTAATATTTTATCTAATTATAAGTTGGGCAAGACCGATAGTCAATTTTAAAAACAATTTAATATTAGACGACATGTAATGGATGGTGAATGACAGTTTGCGAACCAAATTTTAGATATAATATTTTTTTCATTATAATTTTTTGTTAAACTAGCGGATGTCTTTCGATGACGTCGATTCCGTAGTGGGGGGAAGATGAGTCTAACTAAAGAAATTCACCGAGTTGCTTTGTTTTGTGGTTAGTTATTGGCGGGAATTATCGGTAGATAGCCGACTGAATACGTAATGCTTCCAGTTAATATTGACGTCATCCAATTTACATCTTTTTACTGAGATATTTCTTATTACTGATTAAGGTGAGTTGTATTTATTTTTTTAATATTATTGGCAGTTTTATTCTGTGTATGTGTTATTCAAATTATTTATTAGATTAAAAATGTTAGAACCCAATTTACTCTCGTCTAATTTTACAAAATAAATTTAATAATAATAAATTTGTTTATTTATCTCTTAATAGCGGCTAAACAGTATCGAAAAAATAAACAAGTTATATGTTTGTAAGAGTATTTCGTGAGTGATATATTAGATGTATTTCGTGTTAAATATATTATGTTTTAAGTCGGGTAACGAGAATGAAGCTAAGAAAATAATTCGCATCTGTATCGTTATAAAGAATATACCGGAGAATATATTTAAGAATAATATATAATAAATATAAATAAATATATAATAAATAATATATAAGAATAATATATAATAATATATTTAAGAATATATTTACTGGAGTCCTGGGTTCGACACCTAAATAGCTTACCGTTTATTCACCGATCTCAATTAATGTCGTTAAATATTCATAAATGAATGTCTTGGGAATAACACAAAAATTTGAAAAAAAATATTTTTTGATAGGAAAGAAAGTAACAAATAATCGTTTTAATAAATTTGTAAAAATATTTTTAGAAATTTATCGGCGTAGTTTTTATTTAACATATATATATATTTAATAATATAAGTAAGAAAGGAAAAAAAAAATAGGTAGTGAGTTTGTAGAAGGCAACCAATATTTTATAATATGAGTTCGACTCCCGGTATAATCGTGTATCATCTTAATAATTATGCGTACATAATATTTAAAGCAGAAATTATTCGTAAACAGTACAACGAGATATATACAACAAATAGTTCATTACAGATTTTTATATTTAACATTTCCCGTGTTTAATTTATATTTTTTAAGCTAAATTAAAAAAAAAAAATCACAAAATAGTCGATCATTCTTTTAGAGGAATACTATTTTTAAGAAAGTTTTAATGACCCTCAGATCGATCGGTTGGTAAATTAACCGACTGATATACCGAAAATCCTGGTTTCGAATTTCGGCATTCCTTATAGGTTACAGTTCATTTAATTCATTACGTACAATAATAAACGACGCGAAATAAATAAATTACAAAAAAAACTATGTTTGTTTAGCTGATCAAAGGAGCGATGAAATTTAAAAACAATTGAAGTAACATAATTTAACGGTGTACTCGTATTTTCGAAATAAAATTCTACACGCGTAATTTTTTATTACTACAAACGACGTTGTAACTTTTCTTCTCGTCGGCAAAAACCTTAACGGTCAATTTTTTTTATTACAAAGTTTTTGTAAAAATGCACTTTGAGTGAGAAAATTGAAAAAATACAAACATGTTTAAGTAGCCCACCGCATACAGCGAGAGAGATTGACGGAGGGGGAGAGTGAGAGAGTGACTGGGAGAGAGAGTGGTCGAGTGAGAGACAGAGCGGGTAGTGTGAGAGAGATTTGGTGGGAGAGGGTGCGAGGGCGATGGAGAGAAATTGAGAGAGGGGTTGGTAGGGGGATCAGTGATGGAGAGGAAGCGAGACAGAGGGTCTCTCTCTCACTCTCTCTCACTCTCTCTTACTTCTCTTCTCTTCTAATACTATTCTTAATACGGAGTGGTATTATATTAACACAGCTCTAACATTGTGACTACAACAGGTGCTGCTATGTTGCCAATTTACCTGTCTTTTCCTTCCCCCCTGGCCCTTTGGCCGCCAAGATCGGCATCAGGTAAATCACTGCGTTTGAGTTATTCAACACTTTTACATAGAATATCTTCCAAGCTAACCAGTAAGGAAGATGAATGAAAAAAATAATTTTTAATATTTTTCGTAAAATTTTTATTATTTATTTTTTTTTAAATTTAATAATAAATCATATTATTATTTTACTATTATTTATATTTATATATTAAAAAAAAAAAAAAATAAAAAAAAAATAAATAAAATAAATCGTGTTAAATTCTTTGTTTGACAACAAGGTCAATGAACTTTGATATTTATCGATTATGTATTAGTGTTAAAAACTTAAAAATCATACTTGATAACTTTTTTGTTTATTTTAATTTTTTTTATGTTGTTATAATACAATTAGTAAAATAATCACTGATTTTATACATCCGACTCTTGGTTAACCGGACTTACATATTTTATTTATCCGTAAAATTTACATAAACTATTGCTTGTTTAAGTACTCGAATTATCAGAGATTTTCTTGTTACAAAATTGTGATTCAAATTAAATATAATCTGAGATTAATGTTTGTTAAAACGTCGATTATTCGGACATCCATATCTCAAACATTTTTCGACTAATTGCGGGGCCTTTTATCCGGAGGTCCCGGGTTCGAATAAAAGGAAATAACTGAAAACCTTAACATTACAGTTTAACGTTGGTTACGTTCCTTTGTTAACTTTGTATACATAGGTTTAAGCGAAAATTTGGTTATTATTTTAGTATTATTATTATTACAGTTATTTATTACAGTTATTATTTTGTAAAATTAAAAGTTTTCAAATCTGTAAAACATTAATGCTATACTGTCGGTTGTTATTATGAGAGGAGAAACAGTACAGTGTAGGTAATACATTTTAGTTGGGGCGCCAATTTTCATAATTTATTTTGCAGATTTGTTCGGACGTTGTTTGAAGCGACAGAGAAATAACGTGCGTGGCAGAGAACGAAAGCTTATGGAATCTAGCGACATTACAGATGGCCTGTGATATGCAGTTCAATTTGGATCCTCGTGTCTGCGGTCATTCTTGTTTAACTATTTCTTATACGTTGTTTATTTTGTTTTGGTGTTTAATGACCTTCATTATTAATCGAGGTAAGTTTCTTTATATTAATATTATTTTAATATAGCTTAAAATAAGTGTTATTATTTTTGTTTTCTTATCACGTACTGCATTTTCTATTTAACACCGGCTACATAGTATCCCCCAAAAATAAACAAAAGTTACACGCTTGTTTATAAATTTTAGGTTAATCGGCCGATAAATAATTAACCAAATAAAATAGAAAAAAGAATTTTTGCACAATCTAAACGTACCGTACTCGTGGGTTAAGCAAAGTACGGTTAATGTGTAAAAACGCGCTCACATGCACCCACAGAGAGAATGAGAGAGAGAGAGAGAGAATGTTACAGAATTTTCGCGCTGTCTGGGACAGAGTGAGGTTTAAGAGACGGGGTGATGATAGTGATTGTGATGTTTTATTACTTTCCAAGAGCGACTCTTATTTTGATAATCGTATTCTCTAAATAAGTATATAATTTCGTACCAAATTCTTACGGTATTTTGTATTTCACTTTTATTCGTTTCTGGAATATTAAATTTCGTATTTTAAAATGCTTGAAATTTATCGGTGATAAATTATAATTTTAAACTTCTATTTACGAGAATAAAAAGTAAAAACAAAAATAATAGTAATGTAAAACATTGGCAAAAGACACCAGAATTGTAGGTAGTACAGGTAGACAGAAAGTTCTATGTTCAAATTTCGGTCAGAATTGGCTTTTTTATACGCTTTATTAAAATTTGAAATAAAAGTAAGTGACGAACTGAATGTGGGTCTATTGCCCATACAAATAAATAAATATAAAAATGTATTAGGTATTAATATGTGTTAGGAATAGCATTAATAAAGATTACGAGGTCGAATTGTAAATAAAACTGGAAAATTTTTATCTGTTATTATGTAATATTAGAATCTTTTTTTTTGTAAATTACTTTACAAAACTGATAAATTTAATCGTAATATTTTTAAAAAAATTATTAAAATTAAGGGAGATTAATTATTATTTTAAATAAAATGTAATAATAGAGATATAAACTGATCGACAAATCTTGATTTAATTTAATTTATATCGAACGTCTATATAAGAAATATATTAGGGATATTAACTTTGTTATTCGACCGCAATACACACACACGTACGCACATTTACGGTTGAATTTGAATTGTTGTACCATCGCGTGACCAGTACTGTCCGAGGGTAGCCAATCAGAGTGAAGTTAGCCACCTGCTGCATTTGTTTCATCTCCCCCCTCTCCGCGCACCGTCTTCGCAGTCGTCAGAGTGACAAGTTGTTTTTACTTATGCGTTATCCCAATAAAATTAAACAAAAAAATAATTACCTCTGACAGCGTATTAACGATACAATTTTATAAATTATTGTTTTATTTTTTATCATTGACAATCGAAGTATTGTTTTTCTATTAAAGCATTTATTATTATAAAAAATTTAATTATTACATTTATTTTATTTATATTTAATTTTTTTTTAAACACTTCGCTTTTATTATAATCTGAATTTTTTAAAATCTAGCACAAATTATGTATTACAGTAAATAAATTTGTACCTTCAAAACTAGATTGTATGTTAGTTCAATCTAGTTTTGAAGGTACAAATTTATTTACAAGGGGTTGTTGATAAAGCTTTCTATTATTTAATAAAATCTAATGTTACAGCTGGATAAAACTATATGTGTATATGTCTTTATCAGTAATGCAAGAGTTCGCACGCACGCACATCCCCGCGCGCAAATGAAGAAATTCTTTACTACATAATTAAAATTTTTTTAAAAATATTTGTTTTTCTTTCTTTTCTTACAAGCTTTTTTTCATGATATAGTAAGTTAGCGATGTGGAATTTAATATTATTTCTATATTTGATGTAGTCCGGTGCCTGTGTAGGCTGTATGAGGTGGTAACTCCCGAGTACAAGATAACGCATAAAAGTAATATTAAATTTCATATCGCTGACTATACTAATGTATCTGAAAAAAATGCCGATAAAATAAACAAAAACTCGCTCGACTATTTTTTGTTGTTTATTCTAGGTAGATGTGTACAATCAGGAGTAGTCTGGTTTTTTTAATAATTTTTATCTTGCAGTTAAAAACCAATTACATATTTTAGGGTAATATTGTTTTAGGAATAACTATGTACGGATTATGATTTTAAATACTCATCAAGAAAGCACCGATAAAACTATAGTAAAAGTAACGGAGAAAGTGATTATGATGGATAATGGAAAATGCTATTAAAAAGATATTTGCACAAACTTAAACTTTATAACTAACAAACTGTTAAAATACATCATCAAATAAAAATATCAATATCAATATTATGTCGAATATTTTTCAGGTTTAACTGTACATCTAATTATCATGTAACACACCCGCGCGCGCAGTGAGATAGAGACACACGCACACACACACACACACACACACACACACACACACACACACACACACACACACACACACACACACACACACAGTTATTTCTTAAGGATAAATATTCTTTTAAAAAACAAACATTTTATTATATGTATAAAATAATTATTTCAATATAAATATTCTTCCAGAATTATATTATATTAGCCAATGTTAAGTGTAAATGCTAACAGTGATTTTTTAATTAAAACTGAATAAAATAACACGTAACAAAGACTTCAACCAGGAATACATACCAGCCCACCGGGTTGGTCTAGTGGTGAACGCGTCTTCCCAAATAAGCTGATTTGGAAGTCGAGAGTTCCAGCGTTCAAGTCCTTGTAAAGCCAGTTATTTTTACACGAATTTGAATACTAGATCGTGGATACCGGTGTTCTTTGGGGGTCGGGTTTCAATTAACCGCACATCTCAGGAGTGGTTGAACTGAGACTGTACAAGACTACACTTCATTTACACTCATACATATCATCCTCATTCATCCTCTGAACAATTATCTAAACGGTAGTTACCGGAGGCTAAACAGAAAAAAAAAGGAATATATACCACTAATAATGCTTACATATGCTACATCCTGAATCCTAACATGTGTGTGTGTGTGCGCGCGCGCGCATGTATGTAAAATTTGTCATAAAAAGATATTAATAACATTTTAAAAATTACTTCTGCAGGAATATAGATAGTTATGCCCCAAAAGGGTTTATATCTTATTTTTTATATATTTACGTAAAAAAAAATGTTTTAATTGTAAAATGGGTTTCTTTTAAAACGTAATTGCTCCAAAAACTAGAAAATATTTGTACATTTGTAAAAATTTGCGCTCATAAAATATTACTTAGTTTTATAATTTTAATTTACGTTCGTTCGCATTTTTTACCTTTATTAATCCTCGCAGAACACCTATTCCAATTCTTCAGTAAAATTTTATGAGCCGCAATGGATTTCTTTTTACAAATATTGAAAATTACTTTGATTATATTACAGTTACTGAAAAATTATTTCCTACTATTTAGAGAAATTTCTTTAAAAGAATACCATTTTTTTATTTATTTATTTTTACTTTTTGGTCTCCCGCCTTCGCTTGTTCGTTCAAATGCTATCGATTCATTCACATCGGTTTATCATTTTTTCTCATTCTTTCTTACTCTAGTAGCGGGCGCGTAAAAAAATAAAATAAAAACTCAACTTTCGCCCGCTAAAAATCAACTCGTCAAATCTCGCCCGTTTTACCTTTTCGCTTTCATTCGCTCGCTTTTCATGCTATTTCTCCAACCGTATTTTACGGTGTGTTGCAGTTTTTTTTTTTGTTTTGTACTCTAGTTTCATCTTTTTGTTCCCATGAGAATCTACACTACACGAAGAAAAATGATTTTGTTATAGTAACAGAATTCATTTACTTACAACAAATCGGTTTGTCGTCGTAACAAAATCAGATAACTTACAGTAAAAAATCAGTAACGACAGTTGGTAGTAACAAATCCATTTTGTAATCGTAACAAAATCGTTTCGCTGCCACAACACACCCTTAGTTACCGAAACATATGATTTGTTACCCGTAAGTAAACAAATAAATATGTTTTTACAAACGTCCGACATGTTTGTTTTAGAACGATATTAAATATGGTATATTATATTATCATTCATGCCAAACGTGTGTGCAAAATTTCATCTTGATTGGATAACGGGAAGTTTGTCAGATTTCAGTTACTAAATGTCATCTAAATAGGATTTCGAACATAAGAAAGCTATTAAAAAAAATAACTGTAATTGAGCGTTATTTTTAGCTCTTTCGTACGGGTTAAAATGTACTCTGCACGATTCATAGCGTTATCCGACAAACACCACAAGAAAATGACCAATTTTCTTTCTTTTTCTTTGCGAAAAAGTTTTCGATACATTATGTTGAAACATCATAATCTAAACGCTGAAATTGCATACAGAATTACAGCTCTTCTCTCTGGAATATGCATATATACGTTGTTTCTACATGAGCATAAAGCAACCGACTTTATTTGAAAACTGAAGGTGTTTGAATGTAAAGACCTCCGGATCCACCGTTAGGCATTCTTCAGAGGATGAGATGAATGATTTGTAGCGTGTGTGAAAATGCCATGCCTGACCGGGATTCGAAAGGGCAAGTCTAAAGGAATGTACATCGAACACGAACACCATCGCTCCTTTAAGGTATATTTACCGATAATCCAAATAGTATCGCAAAAGATAGAGAGAGACCTTTTTTGTAGAAAATTTAATTTCAAAAACTGTAAATGCTGTCAGAATTCGATCGATCAACGGTTTGGCCGTGGTAAATTTAAATATAGGAAAGGAACATAATCCGGTGGTTACCGCAAGCAATTTAAACGACTACAGTCATGAAACAGTGGAATATTTCGTTACGGTAATAGTCGTAAATTCTTTTCGGTTATAAAACGTATTTTAGTACAAAATATCACCTCGATCGGACGAGTAGATTTTGCGTGAAAGAATAACAGCCTCATAAAAATTACTATATATTTACACAGATTGTATCACAAAGTTCTCCCGGGCCCTTTCATAACCTTTTCTACTCGTGAAAATAATCTACTCGTTTAAATTTCATTTAAACATTCGTCCTAAAATACTTCGTTTGGGATTTACGGCTAATGAAAGAGACGTGAAAAAGTTTTCTTTGTTTGATTCAACTTGCTCTTCTATTTTGTTTAGAATTAAATCCTCTACAAGTTTTGTTTAAAAGTTATTGTACATCTAACATTAAAAACAGGGGTTTTACCCCGATTTATTGAATTTCACACTAGATTTCTACTACTACTGCAGATACGGTTCTGGGATATATTTTATTCGATTTTTCCGGTCAAAAACAAAACGATTCACTAATTTTGTCCCTTAATTAACGTTTTAAAAATTTCAGTGACATTATTTCACCGGGATAGCTGAAATCCGACGTAACTCGCAAACGAAGCATTTTAGGACAAATTTTTATTATGAATTTTTTCCATTATCTTCGCGAGTAGAATAGGTTGTGAAAGTCCCGGAAAAAATTCGTGATACACTCTGTATATATAATAAATAATTGTATATGTAATAGATAATACATTACCGGGAAGATAAAATTTTAATTGAAATTCAATGAGATTCGATTGAATCAGTTCTTTTTTCTACAACTGATGAATGATTCACCGTACAAGTTTACAAAGGAATGTAAAAATGGAAATTTTTAGCATAAGCAAAATGTTACACCTCACCGGTATTCGAATCCGGGACCTCCAGATGAAACGCCGAGACGCTACCACACTGCCACGGTAATCGGAAGAGTGGTATGCTTAATATAATTTATTAAATCAGTATATTTTTTTAAAACTGTGTGTGTGTGTGTGTGTGTGTGTGTGTCCTAATCCTTTATTGCTTTTATATTAATTCTTCATAATCATCAAATTATTATTGATTTTTGTTTGATTGTTTGCATTTTTGTGCGAGTTTGCGTGCGCACATCTATGTATGTGTATGTATTTCATTTATTCTTCTAACTGATTGTTAAAAGAATGGATTTTGACTTTTTTTGTCATAAATCAAGCCTATCTTAACACACTAGTTATGATATATTTTTCAGTCTACCGGATGTGAATTATAAAACATAAAAATGATTTTTTTCTTATCTCACTTTGGAGGTTCTGAACCGACTTAAAAAAAACTTCATTGTTTAAAATTTCGGTTTTTGTATATAATGTAGACGTACGTAAATAAATGATTTACCATAATTAAATAATAAAATAAAAATGAAAAAGTTTTCCTGAACATTACCAATATAACTATGAATATAATTTAACCAAACTTAACCTACGCTCGCTCCGCTCGCTAACTTTGACTAGCGAGCGAAGGTTAAGTTTGGTTATACTTTTAAATTTATTTATTATATATATATATATATATATATATATATATATATATTTGTTTATCTCATAACCGAACACGAATATTGCCCTTTTTGTTATCTTCAACTGCTCATTCACGTTATCTACGAACTTTCGGGCAAATCATGTCTCTTCTTTCGTCTTCGTGTTGACCTCCAATATAACGTATTGCAATCTGGGAAAAATTGAGGTTGGGGGAATAATTGCTCAGAATTACCAAATGATATATAATATAACTAATGTAATTTCACAACTTACATAGAAAAAATTTCCCCGTTAGACCGAGTTACTTTTTACACTTTAAATATTATTCATTTATTTAATTCTACCGCCCACCTGTGACGTCACAACATAGCAGTAAATTAGAGCAATTTTTGTGGTGGGCATGCGATTTTAAAAAAGTTTTTTTGCAAATATTATTATTTTTTAATCGTTAACAAATGCGCCTAAGTAAAATATGTCCTTAATTAGGCGAAATCTCGAGACTGAGGTTGACCTTGCTTCACAGCCTCATCCCTTTGAACATTTAAGTTGAAAATTTAATGGCATGTGCCTCATAAGAAGTAATCAGACCAAGTTTGGTCTAAATCGGTCCAGTAGTTCTGGAGATATAAGGTGATTTATATGCCAACACCGAACACATGTTTATACGAACATTAACAACAGGACAATTTCCATTCGGTTTTTTGGGTTCCTTAGGCGTCAAAACGTCAAGATCCGGTGAAAACCGCATATGCCGAAATCGGACCGATTTCAATACTTTCTAGAGCTGTAGCGCTATCTAGACGGGAAAGTTAAAGGTAATTTAGTAACTCTTCTTTGCGTTTGTACTGTTAGACATTGTGTGACGTATAATAAATCAACTATTCTAATTAAAAAGGTGCGCTTATAAAATTATTTATAGGAAAATTGCTCTATTTATGAAAAAGATGCAAAATTTAAATTTAACTGTCTCTGGTTCCTGTATATTTTATGTCCACATTTAATAATAAATTTGGCAATTATATAAGTTACGGTCTCGCCTCTGATTTTGATGAAATTTGAAATATAACTTATGTAAAAGAAAGTTATTCGTTACTATTAAAATTATTCGTGGGAAACGCCTTCCTTCCATCGAGTTACGTTACGTCCCTTGCAAGTTACGCAGCATCCTTACCGAAATTTCGAAATATTACAAGCGTAAATAAACTTTATTTTGGGACTGAATAAATTGGTTTCAATGAAATTAAATTCACTTAAGGTTAAATTAATTTAGGTTTAGTTTACGATGTGGGTTTTGGTAAATGTACAATATACATTATTTGCGGAGTAAAACGCTTGGTTTAAATGAAATTTAATCGAGTATAGTTAGGTTTAGAACAAGGTTAATGTTAGGTTTAGAACAAGGTTAATGTTAGGTTTACGAGTAAGTCGATTGAAATTTTCCGTAATTTATTTGATTAATTCACACTTCAAGATTTCTGTTCGACTCAACTTTAAGCAAATCTAACCTTATTCTTAACTAAATTTATATGAAACAAAATTTTAGTTTACAATTAATTTATGTTACCGTGAAAGCTCGATATCTGACAAATATGGATTTTCTCCGGTATATATCGGCACACACCAAATACATCGGTGAAATATCAAAATATTTACTTATTCAGACCTTCCCCAGAATATGTGACAACACAGATAAGTTCTGGGGTAGAGGGTCAAAACGATAACTAAAAATTAAAAAAAAATCACTCAATACCAATGTTTACGGTAAATAGATTACAAGAAATGGTCGTAAAAAAGGAAGTTACATTTTCGACATATGTAACCTACTATGCTACTATACTCTGTTCGCTAATCTCGTCTAATTAACATTAAATTTACAAATTAAATATGTTATTCTCCCACACTGGAAGCTATTAATCAAATTCACCGCATTTATAAACAATCTAATCAAATTTTCAGAATTTTATAAATTCAAAGGTCCAGTTGAAAGGAATTTGACTCACCGCCTTCAGTGTGACTCACCCTGAAGGCGGTGAGTCAAATTCCTCCAGTGTTGGAAAATAACATGTATAATTTGTATATTCAATTTCAAATTCAAATTTATTCCAAAAATACTTTTACAAATATATACACGAAGTTCCATTCTCTGGAATACCTAAAGCGATAAAAAAGCTACATTTTTTTTTTATTCTCCGGGACCACCTTTAGGTATTGCTTCAGAGAATGAGATGAATGACAATTTATGTATAGCGTGTGGAAAATACCATGTCTGACCGGGATTCGAACCCGGGTCCTCCAGATGAAAGGTCGAGACGCTACCACTCGCGCCACAGAGGACCGCTTAAAAGCTCCATTGCCGCAGGTAATTCTATCCTACTAAACGGCATTTGTATGTGTGATGTGTGTATGTTTGTATCCTCTTAGCTTAGCACGGGAATGTACTGTTCACTAGCTGAAACTCCTGATTCGTTAGTACATGGCTAGTGGTGATTAGATGTTTTTTTTTGTCTTCAGTCATTTGACTGGTTTGATGCAGCTCTCCAAGATTCCCTATCTAGTGCTAGTCGTTTCATTTCAGTATACCCTCTACATCCTACATCCCTAACAACTTGTTTTACATATTCCAAACGTGGCCTGCCTACACAATTTTTCCCTTCTACCTGTCCTTCCAATATTAAAGCGACTATTCCAGGATGCCTTAGTATGTGGCCTATAAGTCTGTCTCTTCTTTTAACTATATTTTTCCAAATGCTTCTTTCTTCATCTATTTGCCGCAATACCTCTTCATTTGTCACTTTATCCACCCGTCTGATTTTTAACATTCTCCTATAGCACAACATTTCAAAAGCTTCTAATCTTTTCTTCTGAGATACTCCGATCGTCCAAGTTTCACTTCCATATAAAGCGACACTCCAAACATACACTTTCAAAAATCTTTTCCTGACATTTAAATTAATTTTTGATGTAAACAAATTATATTTCTTACTGAAGGCTCGTTTAGCTTGTGCTATTCGGCATTTTATATCGCTCCTGCTCGTCTATCTTTAGTAATTCTACTTCCCAAATAACAAAATTCTTCTACCTCCATAATATTTTTTCCTCCTATTTTCACATTCAGTGGTCCATCTTTGTTATTTCTAATACATTTCATTAGTTTTGTTTTGTTCTTGTTTATTTTCACGCGAAGGAGGCAAATAGATGAAGAAAGAAGCATTTGGAAAAATAGTTAAAAGAAGAGACAGACTTATAGGCCACATACTAAGGCATCCTAGAATAGTCGCTTTAATATTGGAAGGACAGGTAGAAGGGAAAAATTGTGTAGGCAGGCCACGTTTGGAGTATGTAAAACAAATTGTTGGGGATGTAGGATGTAGAGAGTATACTGAAATGAAACGACTAGCACTAGATAGGGAATCTTGGAGAGCTGCATCAAACCAGTCAAATGACTGAAGACAAAAAAAAAAAACGTATACACGCTACAATTTGTTTCCAGGCGAACAGTTTTTTTATAAAAATACGGTAGCATTCTCTCTCTCTCTCTCTCTCTCTCTCTCTCTCTCTCTCTCTCTCTCTCTCTCTCTCTCTGTGTGTGTGTGTGTGTGTGTGTGTGTGTATGTGTATATTGTATCGTGAGAGGGATAAAAACAAAAAAAGAAAGGCAGCTGAAGTATAGTTGTTAATTTTACTTTTATAAGTACAGAAAAAAACATCTTATCCTATTGTCAAGAGTATAGAATAAAATCTGTGTTGTTTTGATGGTAATATTTAAAACAAAAAATGCCGTTTAGTTAATGTTCAAGGACAAAAATGAGTACGTGCTATAACAAATAAAATACATACCACTATAGCTTACAATAAAAAACATATAGAAAGAGTGGAGAGGGTAAAATGAGAAACGAATAAGTGGGAGATAGACAGACGTGACTCAATAGACAGACACGCGTTTTATCTTTTTAACTGTTTTACAGTAGCAAATGTTCAGCTTTGTAAGGAAGAAATAAATCAATCTCGTTTTATATTATTTTAAAAGTTATAGTACACGAGTACATGTATTATTAAATAAATTAAAAACTGTACCATTACAATAAAAAAAAGGTTATCAGTAAATCAAATAAATATTTACGCACGGATTTAACTTATCTTTCAACAACCGACTGCTAAAACCATACTAAGCGAATTTGAAATTTTCGAATTTCTTCAACACAAATGTTTTAATAAAATGTATTTTATGAATAATATATTCTCAGGTATTCAATTAAAATAAAAAAAAAAAAAAAATATGTCTAGAAAATAATTTATAACCAAATACATTTTATATTTACCAATTTTAATTGATCAAATAATACCGTTTTCAGTCTTAGAGAACATAAAATATTCTCTTTATTAAATTTTCTTTCTTACTTTTCCTAATTGAAAATATAATTATCGGTGTATAAAACGAAAGTTCAGTTCTGTAAATTACTATTCAAAAAACAAATTTGTTAATTTTCAACTAGATTAGCAATTCTGATAACGAATGTTTTTATTAAATAATATTTTAATGCAGGTAAAAAATAAATAAAATCATATTGAAATTAGATTCTAATTTTTATTTTAAAGTATATATTTAAAATTCAAATTTATATTTTAAACAGCTTGAGTCATGAGGGGGTTGTTAGTGCGAGTAAACAATTGTAACACTCATTCAGAAACACCGAAAAGTAATTAAGTTCTTTTTGAATTCTTTTAAACTCGTACCAAATCCCTCAAACGAGTCGCTCGAGTCTGAGCGAGTAAACTCCTCTAATATCACCGACCGATCAGAAACACAGAAAAGTAAGAAAGTTGTTTGTAAATCTTATAACGTCGTGCCGATTAAGAGACATCTCAAAGTCTCGTCAAATCGCTTACCTTTATGCGTGTCGTTTGTATAACTGAAGAATTTTCTAGAAAGGAAAAACCACACAGTCTAGGACATTATTTTAAAGTGAGGAACATTTGATTTATTTTATTGTATACAACATAGTTTTTTTTTAATATATCGGTTTAAAGTTAAATATTTATTTTTTCATTTATTGCTTGATGAAAACTAAATTAAAATTTCAACATGGTTTTTAATAGCTCATTGCTAGAATTTATACGATCCACTTTTTTAAATGAAATCTCGTTTTTAAATTTAAAATCTATTCTATTTAAATAATAAACTTCCAATTTACAAAATTTGTTCTATTCAAAAAAAAAAGGGTGATTTGATTTTTTTTTAATGTGATACATCAATATGGAGAAATTTTTGTATAAAAATAATTGATCAATTTTATGTATGAACTAAAATGAATTTTATAAAGGAAAGGAATATAAAATGTCTTTCATGTTTTCTATAATTTTATAGAAATGCCTAATTTTTATATTATATCTAAGATACATTAGTTGTATAAATAGTAAATATAATTTATGTATATTGAACAGATCTGTTTTTTCTTTTGGCTACCATTAATGGCCTACTGAAAATAAGTACAAATATCTTTATATAATGAATATCTTACAGGAACTATCTTAATTTTACTGTTTTATGGATTGAATACTTTTATTATTCCTGAAATAGGAAATATTTTTTTAAAAACTGTATTAAAAGAGGAAAATGTATTTTAATTCGTTTTGAATTAGGAAAACAACAGTAATGTGCAGTTCTATATCGTATTTAAAGTACATTCATTCTTTTTTAGTTAGTATACTTTATTTACATTTTATTTTACACAGTAAAAAAAGGTAAATAAGTTTAGAAATGCTAGTAACTGATCATGAACATCAGATCCAGTGGAATGTTGCCTAATGTAGCCCTTGAGAACGTGGGTGTCTTGATTCATTTGGTTAATGAATTATTGCTACATAAAATTAATCACAGTTGAAGTTTTAATATCACATAATTTGTTATTTTATCTTTCTTTTCAGATTATAATAATTGTGTTTCCCCGCTAGAAAAATCAGAATCTTTTTTTAAATAAAATTGTTAAACCAAATCTTACTGATGAACCACACATTGCCAGATCTACATCATTCAATTTCTTTCTCCTGTGATTCTCTAGAAAATTCTAGAAATAAAAGCCGATTGTCACTTGTACTAATATTTTTCATTATTGTAGATATATTCATTTATTTCCCAAGATTTTATAACTCTAAGAAATTATCTTGGTTGTCATGGGTTATATGACCACCGCTTTAAATATATGTCCATGTTCGGTTATGAAATAACCAAATAAATATACATATATATTTATTATAAGATCCACCAAACTTAGCCTACACTTGTTTTGCTCGCTAACCTTGACTAGCAAGTGAAGCGAGTGTAGGTTAAGTTAGGTTAGATTATATTTCTACTTAACCCAGGAGACCTATTATCTTTTATTTTAATTAATTTTAATAAATTTATTAATTAAAGATAATTTCAAATTTATTTTTGTACCTTATGTTACTAGTTTTTCCTGTATGTCAGTTAACCGTATTCATTTCTGGGTCTCTCAATTGTAATCTGATATGAAATCTTTTGTAAAGGTGTTTTATTGCGTAATTAATATATATATATATATATATATATATATATATATACAACACTTGGGAAACACTTAAATTTTGTTCTTGATATGAATTCTCAGTTTTTTTAACGCATTGTAGATAATAGGATTTAAAAAAAATATTAATAAGTACTATTTTCCTAATCTTTTAATTAAATATTTAACTCTAACCTCTTTGGAATGACATAAATGTTTTTACTTGATATTTCATATACATATTATATTTACGTGCTTTTGTTTGCTCATATGTAGTCATTTTAATATTATACATACAATAATTTTGTATACATACAATTGCATATACTTTTTATGTAGCTTAGAAATATATTGACTGCTTTATCATAAAAAAATTGTTTTACTAATATTAAATTAGTTAACCTATAATAGTTCGTTCATTCATCAAATTGATGGGCATTTTATGTATATCATTCATTCTGCTCTTTTAAAATATTTATGTTTAAGTGTACCTGTAACACTTTAACAGGTACACTTAAGGTAACAGTTTAAACGTTCAGTTTGATTATCAGTGACAATTAAACGTGACTATTGTAAAAAAAGGTCTTTTAAACTTAATTAATCCTGATAAGTGAATTAATTAAACAATATTTTAAGCGTTAAACAAATCGAGTGAAATAGCGATTACTAAACGAAAGCTTCATCGTATGCAGCGAAACCTTATATTATGGAGTGATTTACAAATATTTTGTGACAAACTTATGACTGTGAGTATTATACATTATTTTATTAAACATTTTAACACCATAAACTTTAACGATCTACCAATTTAAACTAGCAATTATGCATATGAGATCAGCTGAAACCATCTGTATCAACTTTTAATACGCACCCATGAGATCGTCGTTTCAACATTTTACACGAGTGTCTTCCTGATTCGTCTGTGTCTTTTAGCGTCAACAACAGTTTCCTCGTTGGGATTCAGCTATCATCTTTCCAGAACGTATCCTTTATACTTTAGCTTTTAGTATTGTTAATAAACAGTTACACATTACCTTGTGGATCGAGCATTAATAAAAATAAACTTTTTATATAACAATATTTACAACTAGTTAAACATATTTTCAGTAAATGTTCAGTTCGATTTCATTCTTATGTTTTGATTTTGTTAGAATTTTAATTCAAGGTTATGATCGAATCTTGTAGTTATTACAGGCTATAGTAAATTTATTTTGCACTATCGTAGAGCTTATCATATGTGTATTTTTAAAATAGGTTGTTTGGGTTTGTTTTCGATATAATTTTCTCTCGGCGCCAGCTTGACTGACTGTTGCGTCATTTTTAATAGTGTCAGCGTATTTCTATCGCGCATTAATTATTGTTGTTTAATCTATGAAATTTGAGTTCTTGTATTTTTTTCTTTATAATGATAACGAATATTATTTATTATTTTATATTCCACTATTTAAAGTTAATTTGCTTATGTGTCTGAATTTTATCAAATTATTGATTAATAATTTGACTACTTTAAATTAGGACGATCTGCACGGACGCTGAATACGAAATTGAAGAAAACGATTTGGCATCTTTCGAAGATAATTACTATGAAATCGAATCTAAAATTAACAACATCCTTGCAAATCAATCCTCACCCTCTCTTCCCCAACCATCTCCTTCTACTACTGAACAATCCAACATGGCTAACATTAAATTCCCTGAAATTTCCTTGCCTTCATTTTCTGGAAAATATGAAGACCGGATTGACTTTCACGACGTTTTCGAGTCTACGATTCATAATTCCTCCAATTTAACAGATATTCAAAAATTTTATTATCTACGCTCTTGCTTAAAAGCCGAAGCTTTAAACACTATTAAGGAAATAAAGGTTTCTGCCAGTAATTATGAATCACCGTGGACACTTCTTAAGCAGCGATTTAAAAATACTAGATTAATAATAAAAGCTCATATACAAGGGATATTAACTTTCAAACGACTTGACAAACCTCAGTCTACCGCGCTAAAAAACTTATGCAATACTAATAACCATTTGACTGCCTTAAAAAACTTAGTTGAACCAACCGATCAATGGAGTACGCTTTTAGTATTTTTAATTACAAATAAATTAGACCCCGAAACTAGAGATCGCTGGGAAGCGTATCACGCTAAGAATATACTAAGCTATAATGATGACGAAGATAAGTCTTCTGACTGCGAATCCAAACCGTATTCTTTTGAAAATTTAATGCGATTCTTATACAAACAATCAATGATCCAAGAAGTCCGGGAAGAAAATCGAACGATAAACACCAAGGGCCCGTCCTATAAAAATTTCCAGTCTAAACCGCATATTAATCGAAATATAAATAATATTTCATGTCATGTTAGCAATATCAAAATTTCCAAATCTAAATGTGCAATCTGTAATGACAGTCATACATTTTTTACCTGTAAACAGCTCACTAATCTTAACTCGTCTCAAAGATACTTAAAGGTTCGCGAACTCAAGCTACGTATAATTTGTCTAAGGTCAGGACGCAAGACTCTGCGATGTAAGAGTCCCCATTGTTGCAAACTTTGCGATAAGCGTCATCACAGTATTCTTCACGTTGAAAACACTTCTCAAGCTTCAACAAATGAGTTACCTAAGACTGATGTTAAAGAGTCTTCCACTCCGCAACAGTCTGTATCCGCCTTTTCCAATAGTGGTGATGAAGTTATTTTAGCTACCGCCATTATCCTTATTAAGGATATTACCCTTGTCGCGCACTTTTAGACAGCGGTAGTCAATCAAATTTTATTAGTCGATCATTAGTTTCAGCTTTAGGTCTCAAACAATGTAAAACCCTGGCATCAGTCACCGGAATCGGAAATACGGGAATGTCAACAAATGCCTTTGTAAACGCTACAATTAAATCAAGATTAAACGATTACGAGGAAGATATATCTCTGTCGGTTTTAAGGAAAATTGTTAACGATTTGCCGACTTCCTCCTTCAACTTAAACTTAAACATAACTAATGACATTCAGTTAGCCGATGACGGGTTCTTTCAATCTAAACGAATCGACGTACTTCTGGGTGCAAGCATGTTTTTTGATATTCTGAGAGACGGCCGATTTAAACTAGGAAAGGATTTACCTACATTACAAAATTCAGTTTTTGGCTTGATCGCGTGTGGCAAGATCGCGTCCAACCACGCATTACAGAAAACGCCTCTGGCTCTTACCACGACTTGTAATACTTCAGATGATAATTTGCACGATCTTCTTTCTTCATTCTGGAAAACCGAAGAGATTTCAAATAACGATGACAAATCCCTTGCCGAACAAGCATGCGAGCAACACCATATATCAAACGTAAAACGCCAGTCAGACGGCAAATTCGTTGTAAAATTACCTTTTTCGGATGATCCCACGAAATCATTAGGAAGGTCCAAGGAATATGCCGTTAAACGTTTTTACTCTCTGAAGCGCATGCTTAACCGAGATAAAGATATGAAAATGAGTTATGATGAATTTTTAAACGAATATCTCGAAAATGATGAGATGGAACCTGTTACAGAAGACAGGAAACCAGACACTTATTACTTGCCTCATCATCCGATCATCAAGGAATCCAGCTCCACGACCAGATTACGCGTTGTTTTTGACGCATCAGCTAAGACCTCTAACAATAATTCTTTAAACGATGTCTTAACGACAGGTCCAACTATACAGCGGGACTTACAAGCTATACTGTTATCTTTTCGTACTCACTCCTATGTATTTACTGCAGATATTAAACAAATGTACCGTAAAATATTAATTGATGGGAGTCAACGGGATTTTCAACGAATCGTGTGGCGTAATGATGTAACTGACAAGATTGACACTTACAGATACCTATGGCACTATGAATATACCTATACCTATGGAACAGTTACCTATGGCACTGCTTCTGCTCTATTTTTAGCGATTTGTTGATTGTTTCAGTTAGCAGAAGAAGGAAAGAACTGGTATCTCAAAGCATCTAAATCTATAAGACGAGACTTTTATGTCGATGATGTCTTAACTGGAGGAGATTCTGTTGACGAATTAATTGAAATACAATCTGAATTAATCGATCTGCTAAACAGTGGAGGTTTTCAACTTCACAAACGGTGTTCAAATCACCCATATATTTTGAAAAATGTCCCAAAAGAACATCTGGAATCAGGATTCGTCATAGAAGACTCAGAAAGCAAAGCGATTAAGATAATCAAACAAAAGGAAAAGAGAGAAAAAGAAAAACGGTCTGATAATATGATTTTTCTACGGAAATCATATAACCGTCGCATCAAACGGTAAGTATTTTATTCAAGTTTTTAGGAACAGTTTTGTTATAGGAGAAGTCATTTTCTATTTATGCAACAGCAGATTCTGCTTTCACGATTAGAGCGGGAATGTTATCCACTCAACTTTATTACTTTTCAATCCGTAATTATTTTAATTACGCGGTTGATAATGCAAATGAAGATCGGGTAAATGCTACTGTAATGTTACTATTTTGATGCATCTGGTGTGCATTTTATTAGTAAAAAAAAAAATATATATATACATATATAAGCTACATTGCTGAGAATAGCCTGAGAGTAGATGATGACATTCCATAAGCCACGTGCGTAGCCTACCCCTAGTTCCAGGAAAAGCTACCGCGAGAAAGAATATAATGCAGCTACAACCTTTGTCTTCTTTATTTTAATTGTAAGAATAAAAATTTAGTATTTGTCCTGAACCCGTTCGATTCACATCGTCCTATCGAAGTCTTAAGTCTGGATCTGTACAACGCACATCGTTCTATTAAAGTCGTAAACTCGTTCGATATTATATCGTACTATTTTATAACGCGTTACCATGTACCCATAATGAAGTTAACAGTTAATTATTTACGATCACATGTATACTAATTGTAATAAATAAAGTTCGTTTATTAAAAACGTAACTCGTCGAGTTTCAAACTTAACTTACATATAATAATTCTAAAAAATATGTAGATAACTGAAGTATTAATCTACTCGTATGAAAAAAAAGAATTTTTTTATTTTTGGTAAATAATTTTACTAGCTAATCTTTTTAACCGCTCGTGTTATATTTTAATAAATGTAATTTTCTTTAGTAAATGACGTTTTCCTTTCATATGCGATCTTACATCATAAGTGGAAACTAGTATACATAACCGGCATACATTTGGTCGATGTTGATTAAACCGAAAATCTTTTCAAATATTTGAAAACGGTAAAAACACTGTTTAAATTTATCATCTTCTATTCTTTATTTTTCAAAGAAACCTTAGCATATAACCTTTTCGATACATCGATACGTGGTTTTATTAAATTCCGAGTGCGGTTGTAGAAGTAAATTTATCCAGATAACTTCATTGCTGCTTGAACAGTAAGGAATAAGCCGATAGTATGTTACGATTATACATACTTATCCTTTTGAGTCGCTAATTACATTACGTGTAAAATCACAAAGGTTAGCTCCCGTAAATGAAATTTAAAAAAAATGAATTTTATTTTGGTATTTAATTTATAACGATCTTAGATTAAAGTAAGGAAATTAATGAGGAATACAATATTAAACAGCGGAACATACTATTACGAAAGAGGAAGCCGATTTCGTGGTAAAATTAAAAAGGATTTGCGATATAAAAGAAGAAAATTCTCGAAATTATTTACGTAGACTATAATATTTACGGTAGTGAAACAGGCACAACAGGATAAAGAGTAAGGAGTAAATGAGACGTTTGTTAAACGATTGTTGTTCAAGAAGGATATAGAAAATAATCAAATGACGCCTTCATCCGCAAATTCACTCGACATAATCTAAACCAGAGGTTCCCAAACTTATTTTTCTCATAGACCGCTTTCAAGATTTTGCTGGTTCCGGTGGACCCCCTGCAGTTACATTTCTACCGTATTTCCAGTCGACGGAAAATGTGAAGATTAGATCTAACTATGAAAATTTGCGTTACGGCTGAGTTCCACGAACTAACAGCTTCCGAAAAAAAAGTGAGAATCGATCGGTTAATTTTTGATCGACTGTGCTGTGAGTGGATGTCAAAAAAGTAAAGTTGGCCGATCAAAAAAAATGCTTCCATCCGACTTTACATTTTTGATATCTACTCACAGCACAAGAAAGCAATAAATTCTCACTTATTTTATTTAGAAAACTTCCCGTTCAGAGTGGTAAAAAGCAAAAGAAAAATAGTATATTTTTTTGTGTCGCATTTATTCAAATATGTAATCATTACGCTATTAATTATTATTGTTATCGTATTGCAATGTAATATAATATAATTGTCGTAATATAATTAAAATTAAACGTTAATAACGTAATGTAACTTCTACAATGACGATCACAAAATATTTACAATTTTAATGGGAGGGATGTACTTGATGGATTGACAGCAAATTATCAATATTTGGCTTCAGTTTTGTTAGGAATAAGCGCAAATCTCCCCGTTCAGTGATATTGAATCTGCTCCTTTTTGTCGATAAAAGGTTTGTAACGACACTAAAACTTTTTTCGACAAGATATGACGAGGAAAACTCTATCAAAAGCTTTCTCGCAATTCTCCACAGTCCAGGATATTTGTCTGGTATTTCTGCCTGCAGCCGAAATGTTTGATACCCTCTTTTAAATTTCACCTTCAGCTCCTCATTAGTGCTAAGCTCGAGTAGCTCCTCTTGTAATATCACATTCTCCACTTCCGTTTCATCAAATGGATTTATGATCCGTGGTGGTATTTCCATCTTCAAATCTGATTTTGAAGTCATACTGCAGGGCGATTAAATGTTGAACGTACGTCTGATAACCTCATCAAGGCATTCTACCTGTGATAAGTTTGAAAACTGGGAAAATACGCGCCGACTAATATTTTGCTTCATAAATTTCAATTTTCCAAGAAAAGCTGAAATTACACCCTTTGTTTTTATTAAATTGAGACCGTCCCCTTGTAATTGTAAGTTACAAAACATTATCTGCCTAGATCGATACGCAAAGTCAAGCCGACATTTTAGTTCTTCACTATCGAAACCGGATGAATTTTCGTGGACCCCCGCTTACGAATTGTGAACCCCCGTAGTTTTTGTCACGACAACGTAGACCCCCGTCGAGTCTCCCGTGGACCCCTGGGGGTCCACCTGGACCACTTTGGGAATCGATGATCTAAACGAAGAATCTTTGCCGATATCATATGAATTTTCCATCAATGTAACCGACAAATTCTATGAAAATGAATACGCCGTAAAGAGTAAATAACATCCCGACCGGGTTTACACGGGATAATAAAAATTGAAACCGTTTCCGGTCGGTTTTTGTTGAACGTAAATTACCGAGAATCATTAAAATATATTTTATATTCTTCTACTGTACAGATAAAACTTCACGCTGTTGATCGTAGAAACTTACAGTCAACCGATAGTATCGCAGGAAAAAACCTAAACGGGATTGTAAGTAGTTTATAAAAGACGATCTTTTAAAAATAACCTGTTTTACGAAATATTACTAAATACATATGTTTAAGTTTATTTTAAAGAAAGGATCGGTAACTAAGAAGGGCGAAAAACAGGATCTTTAAAAACTTTTAATAGCTTTATTTTTACACGCAGTCATCTTCCAATTCCGTTTCACAATTCTCATTTAGACCGATGACTTTTGATATTTTTTAATACCTTCGATATTAGCGTTATATTTTTCCAACTCTGGAGTAAAATAAATAAAAACGGGCGATTAGTTTCTGTGGACTTAATTCATACGTTTTACTCGGAATTAAATCTCTAAGTTTTGTTAAAAAAATTATTTGTTTATAACGCCCCCTTTAACAAAGTTATTTTACGCCGAGCGTAAAATAGTGTCTGTCGACACAACCTTTTAATTTTTACCATAGATTTCTTGAAAACTGTTAAAAATAAAATTCTGAAACCTATTTCGAGAAGGATCCGTTTACGAACGTCTGTTTATAGAAACTTTCTTCTTTATTTTCACCGGTTTTTTTAATATTGTTATTATAATAGCGCGTATATCCAATATATTTTAAGGCCTATCGAATTGCTTTCCTTCAGCAAGTATTGGTGATCTATTTTTCATACGGCACCGACTATAGTGAATAATATAATAGCTGATAATAGAGATATAATATAAACGTATATAATATAATTAGTTAATACACAATTTAATAGAATTAAGATAACGGCGTGTAATTAATTACACTACTGAATCTCAACAAATTTTGATAAAATGTTAGATTTTATGATCGAATTAAATTCAAAATCGCGTAGAAGTCGACGGTATTATTATATCTTTGGCGACTAGAAAATGTAACACCGATGATGACACGTTTATATTTCAGAAGTGTAACTTTTTTTTAGAAATTTGACGATGTATAATTTGTCCCTTTTGCAGCCTCCACCGACATTAGCATCGTCCAAAACTTACACAGTAATTTGTTTTTCGGCAGATCCCGCTTTATCGACTTTAGAAATTCAACGATCGTAGCAGATTAAACCGCGAATGCGGTAGAACTTAGTTCTTAATCGATGATGTCTCAACCGCAAAGCGCGTTCGAATAAGTTTTTATTTATAAAATAAGCCGATAAACACGTCTGTTGTTACCGGGTGTGCAAGTTTCGCTAACCTATTTTTTTACTCGGTTATTAAGTTTAACATCGAATAGATAGTAATTCTGCCGATTAAAAAATAAAATAATATAACAGAAAATTTACTTATTTTGATTTTAACGGCGAATAATAATATGGAGCGTATTAAAAAGAGTCATGCGATTTCAAAAGGTATTAACTTCGCAACGATTTCACTTGATTTCAGTTTCGCTTAATTTCTGACAGGCGCTTCGCTTGTGACACGCTCCTTTCAACGCGCTTCAAGATGGCGAACCCGTAACTGAAAGCGTTCTGCGTACTTCGCATCGTTAACTGTGAGCCTGTGAAAATCGTGCTACTATTCGTAGTATATTTATACTTATAAATACAACAAATATTAAAACTACTTGACAAATTAACTTAATATTATTGCTAGATTAATTAATTAATTAATAACTATTCTTGACAGCTAAAGGAGGATTACCGAACATTTTTTTGAGCGGGTTTTTGGTTTTCAAATTTTTAACAATTTTTTTCCCTCTTTTTTATGAACGACTGAAATACGCTATAATTCTGCGCAATTATACTTAAATTTATCAATTTAATTTAAACGTTCCGATTTTTCCCCGACAGTAGAAATTCAATAAATTTATTTTTTGTCATTTTTTATGACGAATGATGTAGGCCGTAATTAAGTAAATCTTTTATTTTGATCGGTGTTAAATAACGCGTTATATCAGTGACGTCATAAAATGAAAATAGATTCGATTAAAATCCATATTAATTATTTAAGTATATTAATACGTAATAATCCTAATATAAATATATTAAATAAAAAAGCCCTTTCTCGTACGGCGAGATATTGCGTTGAATTTCATTCCGTTGTATATTCTTATTTTTAATTCCTTCATTGTATAAAGTAAAGGAAGTATCGTGATCGCGAAACATTTCAAGATTTCAACGGAAATATCCATTTTACCATCCTTGAATCCATTTTGACTAGTTTCGCCGTGACGTCTGTACGTACGTACGTACGTACGTATGTATGTATGTATGCAAGTATGTATGTATTTACGTATCTCGCACAACTACTACAAAACGATTAGACGTAGTATGTTGAGATGTTGCATTTATTACTGCTGTAACTAGTTGTTTACCTTCCCTTTTGATTGCAATGAATGGTGTCCAAAATGACAATGAATGGTGATTGCACTGAATGAAAAGTGTCCAAAAAAGCCCGAAATTCAAAACAAATTTCATTTTGGACTTTTTCTTAACTGCATTAATAGGCCTTCGTTGAGAGCTTTTCACTGATATATCACAAGTGGTACTTTTTTCCATCGGTTCTAGAGTACCTAAAGGAAAATTTAATTTATGAAATATCTGGATCTATAAGGGAATGGCATATTAGGTTCGAATCAGACATCAACTACTTTTCCAATTTTTAACGTGTTTTTTTTTTTTTTAATTAAATGTATTAATTTATTAATAATTATTAACCCGTGATTGTAAAAAAAAATTACAATAAATAATTATTCAATAAAAAAAAATATGAAAAAAATTCAGAACAGGCATTATTACATATATGTATATGTAACAGAGATTACATTATAATTTAGAATCGTATTATTTTTGGAAAGAAAGATTAACGATTGTAAATGAAAAAGAAACTAACACTAAACTGGTACAAGGGATATATTTAATAAATTTAAATATAGTATAAGGATATGATTAAAAGTTACGGTTATCCTAAATTTATCGATGTAAATTAATTGAGCGTGGAAGAAGTGCAACACTGAATTATCAATAAACCTTACGAAGTTAAAATTAAAAAAAAATAAACTTACACAATTTTTCGATTTTCAGGAAAAATAATACGGTCACAGGTGATATATCGATTTGGGCAATAATATAATATTATATATTAATTGTAATATTATGTTTTTGTATTTTGATATATTTATAGGAAAACACACCTGATTCTGATAATTTGATCTTTAATTTGATAATTAACCGTGAACAGTAAACTACGTTTATCCCTTAAAATGGTTGAAGACCACCAAGCTCGGAAGCTTTTTGAGCAATTCTTGTAAGGTTTTTAAAAAAATGTATAATAAATTTTACTATCTATAAAATATTTATTGTCGATTTAATAAAAGCACAAGTATTGTTTTCAGTTTTTGAAATACATTTCTCGGTCAAGCGACTTTTTTGGGACACTATATTTTCTTATTCAAGGTAAGAAACGGAAATACGTACAGTTAATCTGTTATTTTTAGAAATCATCTCCAGTTATTAGTTAAGAAATGGTTTGCAACCGAAAAAAAAAATATTTTAAAGGAAAAAATACAGAATAGATTAAAGAAATAATAATATTGATTTTTTTAATAATTCAAATGGAAGTGAATATATCTTTAAAGAAATGTTATTCTATTTATTAGAAAGAATATAACTGATTTAAGTAAAAGAAACATTTGAACCAACTGCAGACAAACATTACCGTTAAAAACAAACTGACACGCCAAGAGAACTAAAGACATAAATCATCTCTTATATTAGAGAAAATGATGACAGCTGTCCAGTAAAAAAACAAGCCAAGGGTGATGTTATATCTCATGTACACGTGTTCATACGTTTTAATATATATATATATATATATATATTTGTGTAGAGAGAGAAAGAGAGGGATAATAAGTGAGTAAACAAGCTCTGTTATATAAATGATTTATTATAAATAACAACAAATCTGTTCATCTTTTAACTCACTTTTGGTTTTGTGTATATGCGATCTAAGTGTACGTCAATTATGTTTCAATACACACACACACACACACACACACACACACACGCACGCATATGAAAGCAAATAATGCAGAGTTAAAGTAAAGAATTTACTCGAAATATATAAACATAAACGATTTTTAAAATCATTATATTCATTTTAACTGCTGTGAAATCCATTTGTGACCAAACACCAAACATTTAAAAAATGTTATTGTAATAAAAACTCAGTTGTCGTTTTCCTTTCCTGTTCATATAAATATTTATAAATAAAAAATATTCAAAGTCGATAAATTAAAAACTTTAGTTACACAAATTTAGCAACATAATTCAGATTCTTTTTACTTTATTTTAAATATATAAACTCTGATGTAAACGATTAAACGCTTTTTCAAACAAAAACAAAACTAATATTAATTTAAAATAAATGATTTATCGTTAACGATGCCCAGTTTTTTACATCCTCTCTCTTGCCGCCATGAACAGGGTCATGTACAAGCATTTCTGTTATATAGTTTTTTATATACTTGTCCTTGAATTGGTTACATACAATAGCGTTTGCGTCTTTGTTTTAACTACTGTCAATTTTAACTGAATTTTTTTTTTAGCACAAGCGGCAGTGTAATTATAAAAAGAATTTCAGACTACATATATCTTACAGTTCTATACTTGTTCATCAATAATTTTATGTATATACAAAACTCTTGACCGAACAAATACAAAAAAAATTTCAATAAAAAATCCTTTTTTCACGCTTACTAGGGAATATAGAATGAGAAATTAAATAGTTTCCTGTCTTCACAAAAGACGAATATATATTTTAAATATCGATATACCGATTCAAAATGTTCATTATGATCGCCAAATGGTTGTCTAATTATTAAACATCATTACTTTCATAGAAACTATTACTCTTAATTAGTATTATTAGTGTAGTAGGATATTTTACTTACATCACAGTCTAAAACAATAAATTAATATACGAGTTTTGCGCAAAATCCAACTAAAAGAATGACATTAGAGTATGTCATTCTATCACGTAACGCTACAACAATCCAATGATGAGCCGATTACCTTAAGTTATAAGAAAACTTTTCTCAGGATTACCAGAGGAATTTCCGCTACAAAATACATGAAATTATCATTATACTCATTCAATCTAATGAACAGTACGCCTTGAACATCTATCATTTTTATTTTTTTCCGGGAAACTGGTCAGATTTGACCTCCATCATCAAATTATGTTTTTAATTTAAAAATGATGCGGTATTAAAAGCATTAATATGAAAAAAAAACTATTTGTAATAAAACATTTTGTTGTAGGACTTTCCCGTCACGCAGCCTTTTTCTGATGCACGGCTTACACACACACACGCGCGCGCGCTTACCGTATTTCATTTCATTATTAAATAATTCATTTCATAGATTCTTTAAATTTCGACCTCTTAAGTTGATTTGGCGTAGATTTTTTTTATAGTTTTTTAAGTGTTAATCAATTTTTTAAAAGCTTTATCATTTTTATGTGTAATATGAGCGGTACTTCACATAAAATTATCCGTACAGGCCATTCTCAAGCAATGTTAAAGTGAAGCGAGCGTTCCGTTTAAAATAAAAAGAATATTTCTAAACGTAGTCGATTAACTTCTAGTAAACTGTAAAAAAGATTGTCATAAAATGAGTAAATATTTACTATTACTTTCAAACAATTTTTCTTTTAAATTTCTCCAAAAAAATACTTCTACCAAGGAAAAGTCGAACTGAGAATCTATTATAGGACCACTGGACACATCTTCTCCTGCATCATTAACATATTTAAAGAAATCCTAGTCGCTATAGACTGTAGGTGTTCAGACTCAAACATTGATTCTTCTTCATTATGCTTATAATTAAAAGAATTGCCCTTCTTACTTGTTAAAGTATCAAGTTGTTTCTAATTCAGTCAACAGCTGACATTTTCTTAATATTTATTTTTGTAAATATGTAAACTGCCGTTCTTACTTTTTTGTAAAAGTAAATAAATTTGAATATTCAGCTAGCCTATTTTATCAGCTGATATTTTATTTTAGTAATTCATTATTAATGCACTATTTAGGCTAAATTTAGAGCTCTTACTGTTACTTACATACACACTAGTATGTTTTTCAACAATGTAATGTAAAATTAGTTAAATGATAACATTTTAATTTAACATGAAATTCAATATGGCAAAGAACAGTTAATAATGAAATAAGTTTATAAGGTCAACAATTAAGTATAATCCTAATCTAGTATTCATTTATACACCAGTATGCCAAATAATTTATTAAAAGTTGAATTATTCATTTTATGGGTTACAGAGCAATGACCTAACAACGAATATTCTAATGTATATAAGACTTTGGTACTTACATATTAATTCCACTGCAGCTACAGCTGCTGTTTAGGTTATGTTCATGTACTGACAAATCGTACGTATATCAAAATAACCTAACTAAATATAACCAAATCGTACGTATATCACTATTTTATATATACTACCTTTGTATTTTATCCATTTTGTTGTCACTAAATATGCCAGAACTTGAGGTTATTACTTAAAAGTTTGGTGTTTAACAGTGACATTAGGTTTATTTCTATTCAGAAAAATGAATGTGCTTTTCTGAAGGTCTGTGCGTACTTGATGCTTCTAACCTTATATGAGTCAGCACAAAAGCTTATTTACTTAAAATGTTTATTTTGTTTTTTTTGTAAATTGGTACCATATATTTCTTCAAACATCCTGTCTGATATGTTCATCTTCTGATAAATCATTTTGATATTTAAATCACATACTGTAGAGTCGCCTTGGGTTTGGAAATAACCCTAAATTCAGTAATTCTCCTAGTGTTTAGCATATTCTTTGTTCACTTATTATTCTTTTTTACATTCTTATTCTCCCATTATGCTAGTTTAAATCTACAAGCAGGGAAATGCTGCAAAATATATCATTAAATAAATGTGGCAGATGTCTAAGAGGAATATTGAAAAATTACTCTTTCCATCACAGCAAGTGTCTGTGATCCTCTAGGACTCATTGGCCTTATTATTATAATCATACAAACAGTTTATGTAGTCATTATGACAACTCAAAGTTGACTGGGACAAAATATTACCCAAACCATTAATACAGTGGCTTTCAGTGTATAATCAATTAAATCTAATCAAGTCATTCAATATAAGTAGATCCATTAAGTTTGATAACAGTAAAATTCATTCCATAAAATTACATGGATTTTCTGATGCTTCTATTAATGGATGTGGTTGTTATATTTATATACACTAGTCCAACCATGTAATTACTAATGTACTGTTCTAAATCAAAATTAGCCCCCTTGAAACAAATCATATTACCCAGACTTGAACTCTGTGATTGTTTACTATTTTCACGTTTATTTGTGAAGGTTGTATAACTGTGTTATACACTTTGATGAGATACACTTATACTCTGATTCAATCATAGCACTTTGTTGTATTCATGGACATTTTTCGAATTGGAAAGTATTTATAGGTAATAGTTTCTGACATTCAACGAAACACTTCAATTACCAATTGATATTACATCAAATTCTCTGATAATCCAGCAGACAGACATATTGTCTAGACCTTTTTCACCAAGCAGGTTACTTGATATGTCACTATGGTGGCGTGGTCTTCCTTAGCTATTACAATCTTCTTCTCATTAGCCAATGGATTGTAATATTACATTAAATGATTATAATTTTAATCCTGAGTATTAGAAAGACGTAAAACTATATTAACTTCATGTATATCTAATGTTGTATATGATTGAACACAAAGATTTTCATCTTTACATACAAACAGAAACATTTAGTTTCTGTTTCAGATTCATTCACCATATGAAATCCAAACAGTCTGAATGTAATTTTAGTACTTTTAACTACTAAGGAGTCAGATCATACTCTTTACTTTTTTATGCCAATCACAATCCTTGTATTCGACTGAGATAATCAGATCATCGATAAACAAACTAAGCTTAGTTCACTAGATCCATTTTGATGATTTAGGTCTAATCTGTGTAGGAGGCAGACTTCAACGTTCTCTGCTGCAATCATGTTAAACATCCTATTGTTTTACACCTGAGTGTGAACATTCTGGAATTGTCAACTCTGAACACTTACATTGAACACATCATTTGTTGCGACAGAGATACTGGATAATAATGCAAAAAGAATAATTTTGTCAATCTTTCATGCGTTTAATCTGCTTAAGATGTGATGCAAAACTCAATTCCAACAGCTTTGTCAATTACTGTCTGGTAGTGATTCCCTCCTGAACATTCTCTTGTGCAGTAGATTATAGCGGCCCAATTATAATTCGTCATGGCAGGCAGAGATCTAAAACATTGAGTAAGGCTTGCATAGCACTTTTATGTTTAGGAGCCACTAACGCTATTCATTTAGAGTTAGTTTCTGATTTAACAATCATTTTTTTCCACCTTCAAAAAAATTAATTTCACGTAGAGGTATATCTAATATATTTTCCGATAACTATGCTAACTTTCATTCTGTTAGAAATATTTTGTACAACTTGTATCGACTTTTAAGATCAGACAAATTAAATGTTCACAAGGAATTAAATATTAAATTAAATATTCACAAATACATCACATGAAATTAGTTTGTGAGAAAGTGCTGTCAAGTGTAATAGGAAAAACAATTCTCAACATAAGGGAATTTTATACAGTGTTGTTACAGATTGAGGTTTGTCTTAATTGTTGTCCAATTTTTGCTATTTCCACTGATCATAGAGACACTGGCTCTCTCTGGTGTACAGATATGATTTTGTATCAACTTAGTTATTTTTTTATTAAATATGTGCATTCGGATTAATTTGCTTGCTTAAAATAAATATTTAGCATTTAAGATTATTTTATTTTTGTCATTCTAATTTAACTTTACTGGCATAAAAATTTATCAATATTTAAGCAATTTGGTGTAAGCAACTTTATTTATTATTCTCCTTAGTGAAACAAAATTTTAATTTAGAGGTGAAAAATGAAGTTTCATAAAAAAAATTAGGTTAGTGAAATGGCATTTTGTTTCTTATAACAAGACAGCACGTTACAATTTTTAGCTATTAAATTTTTCGTGAATGAACACAGTTTAAAGCAAGGATTAGGGTATGTGAAACTGAGATATATAATGCTAGTATACAGAAAGAAAAAAAGTGAATTGATTAAACTTTTGATTTTCCAGCCAGAAGTTAAGAATTATTTTTTGAATATAATGAAATTTTCATTAAAGTGACAAATCTGAGATTTGCAGATAATTTAATGAAAAATCCTTTGGGTTTTAAAACATCTCAAGCGTCATGATGTTCTAAGCTTAAATTAAATGTTTCTTAACTATTCAAAATTAAAATAATGATGCAAATTTGAAATTATATTCACGTTTACTTTCTTAACTCTGAAGGTATTTAGTTAACATGTTATACTTAAGTTGAATCAGTAATTTCATTATTAAAGACTAATTGAATAATACTTAAAAATTTATGGTGATTGATATTTTGTAAAAATTATTGATATAATTTCAAAACTATTTTATCCATTTTGTGAAAGATAAATTTTTCATCTTTCCACAAAGTCACTATTTTCCACAAGTATTAATCGATAAGCTTCATTATTTAGCATGTAAATTAATCCAAGCACAGGGAATTTTTTTGTAATTTCTATGTTGTGGGTGTAACACTCATTCTTTAAGTTGTCTGTGTAATGTGAGGTTATCAGATATTCGTTATTTAACAATTTAAAGAAACCGGTTAATTTTCATCTCAAAGGAAAGGAAAATGTGGCTGTGAAAGAAAACCTTCTCCAACACGGGATCAATCATAAGTGAGTAAAAGTAAATTTTTATGACGATTGATAGAAGCCTAATTCTTGCGGCAGGAAAGAAAGCTCATCAGGCTGCTGAAAAGTAGTATTTATCTCCAATAATGTGCAAAAAAACTGCTCTTGTGTGCTAAACAATACTGGAAAATGCAAATTTTCTGGAAGACAAATTTTTATGTTCAGGAGCAGCTTGCAGATTTATTCAATTTTGAATGTAAATTAATGTGTAATAGATAATTTTAAGCATTCGACCGTTAGACAGCAACTAAGTAAACGCAACTATAACCGATTAACAATTTTTCAGAACTAATGTTCTTGACTGGCGACAGGATGAAACATTAGTTATCATTAAAAATTTACAAATTACGAATGAAAATTATACAATTTCACTAGATCTATTAAAATAAGGTGTTTCTCATAATGCAGATTGTATTTTACAACTAAATTCCATTAACTGAGAATCATTGGATAATTTATCCAAGTTTATCTTTCATATTTCAGTGCTCTTGAAGCAATGAATAATCCAATCGATACATATGAATTTATTATTGTTCGGTTAACATCAAAGTTAGTTTGTATTCTAACTTTGATGTTTACAAATGTTTACATTTTTCCTTCCAGATTACGAAGGAGAAATGTTCACCTCAATTTCATAGAATTCGTTGAATTTAGAAGGCAGATGCTTGAAAATATTAATGCAAATAAGTCAAACCAGCAACAAGACATATTTCCAAGGGACAGCGATACAACATTGGAACTAAATCCTGTACTAAACATTTTAATATAAATGCTGATAAGCAATACTAGGAAAATAATTTTATTTATTCAAAATTTAATTATAATCAATGTCTAATTTGTATTTTAATCATTATATGCGTGTAGCGTGTAGCGCATTATATGCGTGTACACCTATAGCGTGTGCTACCGATATAGAAGAAAACGTATTCAAGTTATGCAACAAAACTGCCTTTAAGCTTCTTTTTGATGAGTATAAATAAACGGCGATCGTGAATAAGATATTCAATGTCCAGTTCAGACATTAGCCCCCTAGGGCACACTAGTGACAGGATGAAATTAAACTGTCTCTTCTAAAGTATTTCAGTAAATTTTCATTTCGATTTCTACGTACTGAAATTTTAGTATTCTTGATAAATAAATTCCATTCTTTAAGATGTGAAGCTAGGAGTTCTCCTATTGTTTCAACAAATGCAAATGAATTACGTCGTTCAGTTCGGCTTACGTGATGTGGTGAGGTTTAGAATTTGATTTTTTTGGAATGTAATTAATATCTATTGAAGTTGAGGATTCATTGGTTGCGCCTTCTGAGTGAATCGGAAATTTCTTTCCTAGAGGTTGGAGTGATTGGAATCGGTAAATCAATACCGTTAAGTACCGGTCTCATAGCTGAATGAACATTTGGGTATGCGATACTGCTTTTATTGTTTGAATTGAAACCAGTAACATTTGTTAAGCAAAAGTAGCAGTCATCATAATAGTTAGTTGGCTCTCACCAAATCATAGGTATGCCGAAAGACAAATTGTCTTTTTTTTTCATTTTAACCGCCGGGTTAGTTTAATGTAGCACTTGACGCATGCTGTGTCGAGCCCTGGATTTATCTCAACAGTTTTCAGCAGATTCGATACTGGTTTTCATTGACTTGTCACGGTGAATTCTCTGCAATTGTAACAAAAAATATTTGGACAATTTTTACAAGTTCAATTTTTATTCATTGTAAAATTCAAAATATTTGAATGAATGAAACTAACTGAAATATTACAGAAATACTTATATAAAAGTAATTTAGTTTTAATTTACAAATACTTAATTACTTAAAATACTTTATAAAATTGTTTCACCATGGAGTGCAATAAAACACAGTGCAAAATATACATGCGCGCATGCGCACACACACACACACACACACACACACACACACACACACACACACACACACACACACACACACACACATACACACATACATACATACATACATACATACATACATACATACATACATACATACATACATACATACATACACACACATATACACACACACACACACACACACACACACACACACACACACACACACACAAACTTGAAAAATCTTGATGTTCAATAAAATAATATCAAAAATTGTTTTCTCATAAAAATCTTTCACTAATTTTACGGCATCACTTATGAAATCTTTACAACTAAAGTACACAGCAAGTCATACCAAGAGCTGAACTCATACTGAAGAAAATTTCATCGCATTGAATTACTCATTTCTTGACTCGCTGACATGTCTTATACATGTCTGGTTTGACATGAAATGACATCAATCGACTGTTATGTATCAAATATTTATCTACAGCATGCGTCGCAATATAAATCAGATGTGAATAAATAAACATACAGACATACTATATATTGTGAATGATGGAATAGATAAATTTAAGGGGTTGTAACTTACGAAAGTTACATAATAGGGTTGTTTTGAAATACATATTCAGATTCTGCATATAAAATACTACATAGAACGCTTACTCCCTTTTGAGTTGCAAATTTTATGTTTACCAGTGTAATTATTGATATCCAAATATCACCGTTTTTAAATAATGGCCACCTGTAGAAAATTTTCCAAACACGAGGAAAAACACCAGTATTTAAAGAAAGATAAAGAGCTTGGTTAAAAACTGTACAAAAAAGGTACACCATTTATTCGCTAAAAGAGGATGAATGTTTTCTGGATCTGTTGAAAAATTATCTCTCAGTCGACAAATTGCCTCTTCAACATCATTCCCGGTTAAAATAATATTACTGCAGCGATCATTACAGTTAAAAGTTATTTCAAGTTACGAAAAATCATTGTTAGTATAGACACTCATTGTATATTGTCACACTCATTTTCACAATGCATACGTGATTGATAAGATCAACCGTTGTCAATTTTATTTGCAAATTTAAAAAATCTTTGGAATTATCAGTTAGACTACTCGACTTTAGTATAATTTAATAATAAATCTTTATGACTAAGAGTATTATATACGCTTTGTTTTTAAATAATTCTTAATAAGTAAATTTATATTGTTTTTGTAGCTAATGGAACTTTTTCTTAATAATAATTTTACTAGAGAACCGCTTCGAAAATTAAATATTTTTTATAAGTATTTTTGGTACATGACTGTCAACATATTATTTTAGTGGTCGCCGTAAAAGATGGTGCTTATGTTTAAACTATTGTATCCGTTAAAAAACCGCATAAAAGAAATGAAAGTATTGTCAGAAATTGCAGTTATTTTTGTGCTAACCGGATTCAGACGATTTTAGTTAACCTCATTATTTTGAAAATTAGGGGTGTGAAAAGCAGAAAATCGTGATTTTTTGCATTGTTTTGAGAATGTAAATTTTGAATTACTATAAAATTAAAATCAATTTTCTACTTCAAGAGCTAAATTAAGTGATTGTTTCTCAGTAATTATGAATTAAAATTTAGCTGAAAACTACTATTATTTAAGTGCGCAGAACGGTTTTTACGAGACAGCTTCATCTTTAGTTTCAATCAATATTTTACAGGAAAAAACACATTATTGAGGTGGGAAAGGTATGAAACTATCATTCAAAAAGTACAGTCGCAACCGGTAGTTTAGTGTGCATCCTGTTCATTGCTATATATACCGATGGCATGCGGGCATGGTTTAATATTATCTTTCACATAGTTTTGTCAGATTACTTTATACTTCGTTTATATTATAAATTATATTTTTTTGTAAATAATATTACAAATATAAATACTATTATTATTATTATTATTATTACTACTACTACTATTGTTATCATACATTTTTATTTTTACAACTATTCGCAATATTTCTATCAAAGACTTATCTGTATAAAAAGAATAACAGATTAAAAAAAGGCATTATAATCATTATCGGTAAACATTATACAATTTATTATAAACACTGAAATCTAAAAAATCTGTAAAAGCGTATGAAAGCAACTACTTTTTCTGGAGCCACTGTTAGATTTCAGGTTTTCTCCAGCTGTTTGTGGTAACTTTATTCACAACAACACGATCATTTATTCGCAACAGGGTGATAACTTGCATTATCTATTATTATTAAGCTGCCTTCTTGTAAGCCATTCAAAAAGTCATTTGTAAACCGATTTTTAAAACTGTCGCTATCCATTTCTGAATGATAATCTGAACCGGCTTTTGATTTACTGCAGATAACAGCATTTTTAACATTTAAATTTGGATAACGTGAAACATTTTCAAGGTTTTCCCGTGCAAAACCTGCCAAATTAGTCACTCATAACTTTTTTTGTGGCTGCACTATTAACGCTTGCAGTAAGTGAATTATAGATACAATTTATTTTTATTTCATAAATTATACAAATAATCGTAAACATATTTACTTCGTCGCATTCATTTTTTGTTTTTTATTACAGTAAGGAGATTTAGTACAACCGAAAGAGGTACCGCTTGATATTGATAATAGTAGTATTGAAAAAGATCCTTTAGCAATGGAAGAAACCGACTTAGTTAAATCAGAAAATTTGGAAGTTGAAAATGAAGAGGTAAGGGTGTTGATTTTGTGTATAGGGGACACTAATTATCCAGAAGGACCTTTGCAAGGCCAAGTCAGGATAATTTAAAAGTTTTATCATATATACTGTACATAGCATTCTAATGTTTAAAGATTTAGATACAACGTAAGAAAAAAGAGATCAGTAATATAGTGTAAAAAATACTATGTATAGAAATTTGCGTTTATAACTAGTTTAACAAAGACCTAAATATTTATATACGTATTTTTTTTCTGCTAAATGAATTGCAAAACAGTCAGTTAAAAAACCCAGTAAAATTAAAGATCAATAAAAAAAATTCCTGTTGAAGCATATATTTTGGTGTTTAAATTTTTCAAATATGTATTAGTTTACGTTTTAAATTGCCTAGTCTGGATTTTAACGGTCCAGTTGAACTGGATATCTGGAAAATTGGTGTACCGCTGTATTATATTTTTGTTATTACATAATTTGTAAATTTTAGATTACATACAGTTCATTATATATTTAGCCCACCAGGCTGGTCTACTGGTTAACTTGTCGTAAATCGGTTGTTTAACAACTGATTTTCACAGAAAGGTTCTCAGATTCAAATTCTAGTTATAGTTGATTTTATAAGGATATAAAAACTAAACAGTGGATACTGATGTAATGTAGTAGTCAGGGTTCAATTAACCATATCTCTCAGGAACGGTTGACCTGAGTGTACAAGACTACACGTATTTTACATGTCGTACAAATCTCTCATCTCACTGGGCCATGGAGGAGTAGCTTTATTGTTCACTAGTTGAACAAATTACAACGTACACATTAAGAGAATAATTTATATATATTTTTAATAACCTTTGCAATATTTCATTTATAGTAAATTTATATTAAAAATTAAAACTATTTTCTTTTACTTTGGCATACTTTTATCTTTATTCTTGATTCTGTCATTTTTAACAATTAAGACAGATTTTTAATAGTATCTTTTGTAATAATGTTTTTAACCCCTTAACAGTTATTTTAGCGGTTATTATGAGTGAAAAAAAGGGCATATTTTTTCACTAAACTTTTATCATTTTGCCTTTTTTTTTAGATATTTCTGATCGTACAATGAATATGACAAAAAAACAAATTTAACAACCTATTTAAAAAAACAGAGTGAGCCAAAAGATATGCAACCCTAAATTCAAAAACATACTCCAGAGGGAGATTTAGTTTTTTGCTGGCGGGAAAATGTGTGTGTTGGCAACAGGTATCTTGTGGTAGAAGAGTAGTGCACAATAGCTGAGCAATTTCCCTCCTTTTTAATGACAGTAGTCGGTAAGCTGTGAGCAGATAAACCGTGCATTTCTCTCAGACTATACACTGCATTCATTGTTGAAAGTTATTTTAAATTGCTGTCATTTTTAAAATGTCATAGACTTTAGGGTAGCTTTTCCTGAATCGCAGGTACCTAATAAATCAATGATTTGACACGTAGTTGCTCGTTTTAGAGTAACTGGTAGTGTGTATGAATGGTCCAGCTTACCTATAGTTTAAGTGATCTGTCCTTGGAAAATATGTGCGTATCTTTGTTGCACTCATCAAGAAAAATCGTGTCAATAAACCGAAATGTCTTAAGGGAGTGTTGGCAGAGCCACAAAGAAGCTGAAGCTCTGTCCGTTTTGGATGAGCTTTGAGAACCTCATAGGGGAAAAACTTGCATTACTCTTAATGGTTTTTGTATTTTATTTACGGCAATGTTCAGGTGTTGAGGTGTTGGGCTATGTTTACTACTCTGATGAAGTGCAATTTCACCTAAATGGCTAGTAAACAGCCAGAACGGCATGATACTGGAGTTCAAAAAACCCTCATATTTTCCATGAGACCCCCGTTACATTCACAAAAGGTTGAAGTTTGGTGTGCAATTTTGCAGAAGAGAATTGTAGGACCGGTCCTTTTCACGGAAATGATAACGGTTGAAATTTCAGGATATCATCATACAATTCGTGGTACTATTAAACTGTTGAATGGGACTGCTGGCTGCAGCAAGACAGTGCAACGGCATACACAGCGAATAGTACAATGTTGCTCAGGTTCTTTGGGGAACACATCATTTCATGGACTGTGGCTGTTGAATCGCCGGATTTAACTCCCCCTGACTTTTTTCTTTGGGGGACATCTGAAGGTTAATGTCTGTAAGAACAACCCTCACACAATCTTACGACTCAAGCGCAACATCAAAGACAAAATAAACCGTATAAGTGCAGCGACCGTCTGAAAGATAGCACCTAACATGAATAAATGTGTTGAGGCATCTGTAGCAGCAGATATAGGACATTTCCAGCATCTATTGTGAGAAAAAAAGAGTATATTACGTTAAAGATTTTTTAAGAATATTAATTATCGGGTTATAGATCTTTTGGCTCACTCTGTATATAATGAACTAACTTGACATAATGTCAGAAGGAAGTGAATATACATCTTCTACGCATATTTTTTTCACAATTAAAAAACATACGATATAAATGAACATTTTACCCTAAAAACTAATAACAGACTATTTTTTTTATGAAAATAGTTCATAAATATTATACAGTAACCTTTGTCTAACAGGTACCTAGTTTCTAAAAGAGTTTTGGCTATATTAATGGTGTAGCTATGATTTTGGTGATTTTTACGGTGTAGAAGTGATTTTTATGGGTTAAAATTTTTCCAAATCCAAGAGGTGTAAAAAGGGACTTGTTTGTATAATAACTTTCAGTTTGAGGCTTCCAAATAATTCCTGATAGCATATATACAGATTGAAACAAAAGCCTCTCATCATTATCAGTCGGTTTCCACAGGTGAAACCTCAAAAACTATTAGTATTTTAATTTTTAAGAAATTTTTGGCGTAAAGATTAGTCTGCTTCACTAGAATATCACCTAATTTATCAGTAAAAAATAACCTAAATAAAGAATATTCATTATTAGGGTCACCGATTGGGAATTTTATTCCTGGAGTACAAGTAACTATTTGAGGGTAGTAAAGCTTTGTGATAACAGCTTAAATAAGCCATTCTAAGCCCAATGTTTTGTCATTTTATTAGCGATACTTATTCAAGGTCTTTTACCTATCTGAACATTAGGCTGTATATCCTGTTCCTCATCATATTTGTCATGAGCAATATCCCCAAGATCAGAATCACTATCTGAATCGTTATCGGCTAAATCATAAAAGTTTTATTATATCACTTTCATTTACACATGACTAACAGGCCTTGTTCTAATAAATTTCACTTACAATATCTAATTTTTATATCAGTAATATTGTAAAACACTTAAGTAATTCAAATAATAAGACAAAGATCATTTACTCACTTAAAAAATTACTAAAGGTACGTTGCAAGAATTGCGTTGAAAGAGTTGCAAGGACTCAAGTCAGGTGAATAAAGTGGTTGAGGAATTACAGGAATGTTTTTCTTTGCCAAAAACTCATTAATTGAGAGTGCAGTATGACAATGTGCATTGTCATGTTGCTGCATCCAGTTGTCTTTGATGGCTGGTCTCAGGCAGGCAGGCTTTTTTACAGTATTTCAAGAATTTCTCGGTAAACATATTAATTTACAGCCTGTCCTGAAGACAAAAACTCGTTATGGACAATGCCATTAGTATTGAATAAATAAATTAGCGTGGTTTTGATTTGTTTATTTTTGCTTTTTTGGCACGCGTTGAGTTTGAAGCATCCCCCTCTTTGCTCTGGTGTTTTGTTTATGGGTTGTACTCAAATATCCAAGATTCATCACAAGTAATAACATTTTTTAGAAAGTCAGGATCGATTTCAATTTGCCGTAGAAGATTGCAGCACACTTCTACCCTGTTGTTTTTCTGTTCAACAGTGAGGTTTTTTGGGGTCAATTTTGCACAAACTTTTTTCATGTTTGATTCGGTTGTCAAAATTTGATGGACTGTGTTACAGTTCAAATTTAATTGTTCTGCAATCATCTGACAGTTAATCACTGGTCGTACCTTATCAAGCTCAACATCGCTTTGAATCGCTCAGTATTGTCGTCACTTCTTGATAACAATCTTCCAGAGCAGGAATTGTTCGCAACTGACTCCCGGCCATCTGAAAATGCTTTAAACTGCCTAAAAACGTAGGCTCGTGACAGAGCGTTTAACACAAAACTTGATTGAACAATGTTGCTTATAATTAGTATCACTCATTTTTGTAATGCACAACAAAAACATTTAACGAAAAGTTTGTTTGCATCTCACATGGTGACAATAGACTAAAAATATTAATACCTAATATAAATCAGCTATTCCTATAACCATATGTTTATTAGTAACTTTACAACTAGTCTCATTACTTTATTTACAGACCTCATGTATGGTGGTATTTTAGTTCGGTTGGTTTTTTCTAAAACATGTATGCGATAGTATACATATCAAGTTCTAGCCGATCGCATACTATAAGATAAGTAAATTTCTTTATCATAAAAAGGTTATTATGAATGTATGTATAAAATAGTCAGTTTTTTATACACATTTAGTGGCTTTTTACAAGATATAACAACTTATTGTAATTGAAATAATTTCACATTACCTTTTAATTATCGGTTATTTTTAATTCTGCAGGTTACTGTCAATAAAGGAAACATCGAGGGAAATACCATGAGTTGTATTACTTGTAAGAGATGCATGAATAATTCGGTAAACGATGGAATTATAAACAAAAAATCCAGTGAATGTAAGTGTGTATATGGCGATGTAACTATAAAAAATTTAGTCGACAATTGTAAGTCTTTTAATCAAAGTTCTGCTTTAAAATAACATTTAAATATTCACGCTAAATAGAAAAATTTTATTTGTAACTTTTTGTCAAAAGTTACTTGATTTCAGAAGCGATTTAAAAAAAACATGTTAATAATATTCATACAAAAGAGAAAAATTAATTTGTAACTTCTACTAAAAGGTTTTTAATTATCTTTCCGATTCAACATGTAAATTTATTTACTTCCCAAAGGGAAAAATGATATACATAAATTTTGTCAAAAGTCTTTTTAAAATTGCAGTTGTGATTTAAAAAAAAAAACAAAAAACCAATTAATTTCCATGCTAAAGAAAAGAATTAATGTTTGTAACTTTTTATCAAAAATCTTTTAATCGGTTAACGTTTTAAAAAGACATCATAATAATATCCTTATTAGAGAATCATTCTGACCTTTAAAAATCTTATATTAAGAAAATTGATTAAGGGAAAAATTCGATAGCATTCTTTCAAGTGTTCATAATCTAAAAAAAGTATAACAAAATTTATCTAAGGTTTATAATTTAACATTACATTTTTCTCATTTTTGTTTGTTACAACCAGGCAGGGAGGTTTCTACCTTGTAGACTAAACGAAATTAAAAAAATCACTTTTGGCTTCAAAGTAGTACTACGATTACTGTTAGGTATTGTATCAGAGAATGAGATAAAGTAACAATTTTGTAGCGCGTGAAAAATACCATGCCTGACCAGGATTTGAACGCAGGACGACCAGATGAAAGGCCGAGATACTATCACTCGCCACAGAGACCAGCAAGGCTACAAACTAATTTAAAAAAAATTAGATTTATATATTATTCTAGTTTATAATAAGCGGGTGACGTTTATGAACATTTCAGGCCCAGAACCGATGTCAGTTTGGATGATTTGGTTGGTTCTAAGGAATTCCATCGGTTCAGAAAAACCGGTGTAGAGAAACGCGTGCAAAGTTCACAAGCGAGACTTGTTATAAAAATCACATGTTACATGTGTTTTTCACAAATAACACCGGTCCTGAATGAATCCAAACAAGAAGTGTAATCTGATATCTGTGCCTGTGATCAATATCGACCTCAAACTCTTTATTGGTGCGATTTCTTTAACCTTTTCCCATCACAATGATCCGCGGTTAATTAGCGCTCCGCGAAAATATGTTGGTATCTGATTGCCTCCCTTCATAGTCTTATGCTACCCTCTTGTGAAAAAAATGTCAAAAAATTACAGTATATTAAAGAGATTTAACAGCTTTTGACAAAAAAAATCCGTTATGATTGGATGTTTTTTATGCCTGTAACAACAAAAAAATTGAAACAGTACAAAAATTACGATAATTTAATTGCAGAATTTTTTTGCGCATTTCTACCGTGTTTTTTTATTAGCGAATTTTTTTTTTTGCTTTGTGTTTATGAAACATAGTTTGCTGATTTTAAAAATAATACTTTCAAGCAAATCGGTTGAAAATTGGGCAAAATATGATGAAACACCCGTGTCATAAATCACAGATTAGTAACATATGTTAGTATAATGAAAGAGATTCAGAAAACTACGTTTTATAAAAATTCCCACCACTCAAAAGGCTATTTAGATCGACATAAAACAATTTTTACTGTATAGTGTTATTCCTTACAAATCGTTATGTGTTACATGTTTACCGATATCATTTGTTTGAAAAGATATTTATAGACCTCAAGTAAAAAGTGACGTATTTATGACCACAAGTACCTTTTTTTTATGCCGTATATTATAATTTATTATGTCTTTCTATACATCGATATGTTGCTAGTAAGATAAGCTATTTTTGTAAATAATAAATAAATTCGTAACCCTCATAGCAATTATAATACACAAGTATTATAAAACTGACGCCGTACATAGCCAGTTTAGTGGCTACATGATCTGAAAAGGTTAAAAATGTTTTCTTTTATTGTTATTTCTGGTCGTGAATTATTTTCCTCTTTTTTTACATCGGCAAGCACGATTAAAAATGCTCCAACCCCTTGAAAATAAACAAAAACTAACATTTTTAAATGTACGACAGATCATTGTAATAGTCCTATTAAATTGCCAAATATATTCTGTTCCCTATAGAAAAAGTTTTTGGAAGGATAGAAGTCAAAAGAGGACAAAAACTTTAGACTTTCACCGTGCTCTGAAATTCTCTCTGCATCTCTGTTAGTTTAAGTTATAACTTATCAAATATTATGAATTTATACGTGAATATTTATAGTCATATTTTTGAAAGTATACGCTGTTAGAAAATATAAAAAATGTTTCTCGTTTACCTAACGATGTAAAAAACCCTTCCTAAAAAATTAAGAATCTGTTAAAAAAAAAAAAAAAATACTCTGTTGCCACCGGTTTGTTCAGTTAAAAAAAGTTTATCGTTTATGTCCATTTCTACCGGCAAAATCGCATACCTTTTAAAATGTAATTACATAATTCTTCTATTTCACAATTATATCTCGGATTATTAATTTTACACAGACTACTTGTTCCACCCAAAATCTTCCCTTTCTAACCACCCTGATGTATTCTCCAAATATTTCATCGATGTGCCCTTGTATTCTCTACAACTTTTGCAAGATTTTATAGATTACTGAAAGAAGAGAAATTCCTCTGAAACTATTAACTTCCATTTTGTCTCCTCTTTTGTGTAGAGGTGAATTAAGGCAGACTGCCCGTTCTTGTGAGATTTTTTCTGTCCCAAATGTTTTCAGATGATTTCTGTAATAGATCATATATTAATTATGTAATCATCATAATTTAAAAAATCGCATTGTTATTCTCACCAAGTGCCGTATTAATTTTTTAGAAATACGATTATATATTCTTTATTTGGGGGATTTGAGTTTTTTAGTCGAGTTACTGGTTTCAAAAAGTTGAACTTTTCTTCGGGGTTTTTCAATAGTTTTTCATAATAATTATATATTATATATTATATTATATTATATAATTATATATTATAATAATAACCCCTCAAAAAATGATTTTTTATTTACACCCATAAATATCATCCTCATTTATCTTCTGAAGTAATACCTTACGGCGGTTCCAGAGGCTAAACAGAAAAGAAGATAATAACCGTGAAGTAAAAGGTACATATATATATTTGAATTTTTTCTTGATTTTAATTAAGAAATATTTCTTATCTCTTCTTAGCACCGGTGAAATATACCTCCCCCTTCCGACTTGCTGAAAGGAATTTTTTTTATTTAACCCGATTCTGTTAATTTTGAAAAAAACTGACGTTGGATTTGAAGATTTTATGCTTTTCGAAAATCGATAAAAGTTATAACGTATTATCTATTTTGCCATTTACCATTTTATAATATTCCATAACGTTTTTGAGATTAAAGATTCTTTGCGCAAGATCTGTTTTTCCTGAATTCACCCCGATATTCATCCGGTTGAGGTTCGAACCTCTAGTGAAAAAATTACTATCATCATACGTTATAAATTATTATTTTTATTATTACTTATTTTTTTAATTTTCCGGTAAATCTTTGCGTTAATATTCGAGTGATTTTTACGTTAAGTGTAAAGAACGGTTGTGTTTGTTTCTTTACAGCGTATTGATTTTTAATTATCAGTGCGAGTCAAAATGTACGGATAACTACAATTTTTTATTAATTATGTAAATCCATTTAACATTAAGTAAAATTCAGTTCTGTTATTTGGATTTTTTCTATTTGTTATTTTATTAAATCGGCTTAGGTTTCGATTCTGATATTAACGGGTCTTTATAATGCAAAATTAGTTTTACAATTATTCTAGAAATATTTAATGAAATCTTTGCGATAACATTTAAGAAGTCCGATGAAATAAATTTTTCTGTCTTCGTAATCTATTTAGAGTTCCTAAAGAATTTTAATTTAAAATATTATTGAAAATATTGATAACTAAAAACCAATTTAGTCGTGTTTAGCTTTCTTCGACTAAAATACAGGAGGAATATAAGCCGTAACTAATTATGATTTGAATCAACCTACCGACTACGAACACCTTATTTCTGCTACTATTAAAAAAGAAACTCGAGTAGTTTTTTGTTGAAAATCACAGTTATTTTAAAATAAAACATACACAAAGCATTTTACACAACACAACCCTAATAATAATAGTTTACTTAATTTACATTTTTATTAAAAACTTTAAGGGAAAAATTTGTTATAAGAGAAAAATATTATCGCAGTTTGTTAAGTTTAACTGTTCTTTGGACGACTTAATTTAGTTTAAAGTAATTTAGTATACGCGACACAACTTTAAAATCTTCTTTTTTTTAATCGTTGTTCTCCTGCTCCACTAGGCCGGCTCAACAGTCAAGTAGGGACGAGTTTATTTTTTTGATATCGTTCTTTAATATTTAATAGTTATACCGTAATTACGTATAACCTAATACTTGTCGTTTTATATTTAAATAAAATTTAAAGAAAATTGTTCGGGTCGTTTGATGTTGAAAAATAAATAAATGTTAAATATAGCTTGACATTTTGAAAGAAACTTTCTGGACTAAATATTTATAAAAAAATTCCTTCGGTGAAATAACTATTCGAAACGGCGACGTTCAACGTTTTCAATGCGCGCTTCAATAAATTGCAGCGAAGAATTTTGTATCTATTCGAACAAATTCTCCAGTAGCTTAAATATTTTTTTAAATTTCTATCGTATTCGACGTAACAGTTCGCTTACATCTATTACTTCTAACCGTAACACAGGTATATAAAAAGTACGGTAAACTATTTTTCCGTTCACGGAAGAGCTTATTTTTTATGTATTTAAGCCTTCGATGAACAAATACTTTTTTTAAAAAAAGCAGTAAGTCTTTTTATCTTGTCTGAGATCAAAAAAATTTCTATATTTCTTAATATATGAATCTATAACCGATTAAAAACGTAGTAAAATATGTTTTTGCTTAATTTGAAACTTAAACGATTATTACTGTAATTAATTCTGCCGTATTTTATTTATTTGAAACCGTATTCAAATATTATACGTTTAATATTATGAAAAGAGACCGTTTCAGACGACTTCATAAAATATAATTTAAATGGATTATTACTTTCTAAAGTATTAGAGATTAAAGGAATATAACTTTTGCGAGTTTTATTTATTTTTCGTGGAAAAATGTCGGATTAAAGGTGTATAGAATATTACAGTCGGTTCTTGAGATAAGAACCTGCAGAAAAAAAACAAATGAATCTGTCTAATTTTAATACAAATTTCTCGGTCGTTTTAATGCTCGAAAGTATGTATATTATATTATATTATAGGGCAGCTAAAATGTAATACGCCTGGAACGTAACGGGAAAAAAATCGGATGGGGCTGTGTCGGGGTTCACGGCCGTTGGTTTAACCTAAAACGTTACAGACTTTTGATGAAGTTCCTCGGATGGGAGAACCACCGTCGTATTTTTTTTTTTGAACAAAACTGAATTCTCCGATGGAAAATTTTAGTTCCTTCGTTGGACCAACTCTACAGTAAACTGGTCGGTATGTATGTCAACGAGTCGCTTTTAGTGTTTAAGATTGAAATAAAAACGAGACGTTGACTGCCTACTAAATCTAATTTTAACTTAAAACAGACACTGAGTGGTACGTGATATTTATTTCGACTAACATTCGACGACAATTTTTTTGAACGTCGGCCTGTGATATGAGAAGTAACAGTGATAAGGCATAATAAGCAGCGGTAGAGGTGCCCGCGCCGTCGGCGTCGTTCTCTGAGTGCGCCGTACCGGCTTTGCGACAATCCCGAAAAAGTCTCGCTCGCTCGGAATCTGACATTGTGGTATCACAATCTGCGCGTGTCCCATAACCTCCTCTTTCCAGCGACACGCGTAATTTATATTTCCGGCTGGCTTTTGAGCGGACTGGGGCCGACCGATTGAATTTTTATACTCTTTTACACGTTTACTTTAATCTTTTACTCGCAGATATTCTCCAAAATACATTTATCATTACTTAAATCGATCTATGTTGACAAAATCTAAACGAAAACACACGAATCGCCGCGCTATCACGTCTAAGTCGTGCGCTATACCGAATGGAAATGAGCAAGAGGGTCAGTTTTGGCGCATCTGCGCTGTGTACTCTTCCCGCCCATCCGTTTCCAAGCGACGCAACTTCAAAGTTTTATCGGCGAGTTGACCGTGTAAGTTATAAAATTACACCCCGTTTACGTCTCTAAGACTAATAGTTTGGAAGTTATTAAGGGAGGACGATATAGACCTTTTCGTTACGCTACAAATTTCTGTTCTGGTACCCGTTTGTTTCGGGGTGATACGTTTCCCGTCAAGAAATGTCGCACAAAGCGGCAAACCCTGCTATCTTTTAGCTTCATTTCAAAACTCGTTGAGGCACGCCATCTCGCCGACTGTCACTCGCCATTGTTACGGCATCGAGTACGCCTGCCGTCTAAAACAACGTGCAGTGATTCTTTAGTAACAGCAAAAATGGACGCTACTGAACGAAAAAGTCGATCAAAGTACTAAAGTAAACGGGCGATCAAATTTCGCGCATCAGAACCCGGATAAGCGAATGCTAAGGATGAACCTGCATCGTCGAACGATTTGTACGAGCGATAAGAAGCGCCAAAAGGATGCGTATGAATCGATTCGTCGAGTCGTTAAAAAAATTTTAAAAATCCTGAATGTCGTATTCGACAACCCACGAAGCCGATAATTCTGCAGCTCAACCGCAAAACGGCCGAACCCTTGTAAGATGAAATTTGAAATTATTCCATACCCTCCTACTCAGAGTTTGGAGCCGTGGCATTTTCACTTCTTTCCTAATTAAAGATTGATATCAGGGGTATTCATTTTACAACGAACGATGTACTGAAGGATCTGGCGAGGTCATCGATCGATGAAACGCAGCCAAGATCGATTCTTAATCGACGAAATATACGTATTCAACGTGGAACTTACTCGACCGCTGAATTTATTCTTCGTTATGAGAGATGTATAACTCTAAGCGACGACTGCTTAAAAAAATAAATGTAAGATTTTATTGAAAAACGTAAAATGTAAGCTAGTTTACCATATTTGTGCGTTTCAGGCCCCCTCGTATTATATTACATTCTTTATTAAATATATGTCGTAAATAATTATCGTTATTGTCGGGTATTTTTGTGTAGAGAATGAAAACAAACTGTTTTATACAAAGAAATTAATTTGTTTAAATCGATGCTGAACTGATTATTTTTGCATCCTAAGATGTGATTGCGCGCGCTTGTTGTTTACGGTCTGATTAGATTGATAAAAGACGCCGCTTTAATTTAAATTCAGTAGCCTCTTTAAAAAAAAAAAAAAACAAGGAAAAAACAGACTCGTTCGGTTTTTAGATTAAAAAGTATCATTTTCTGTTATTTAAAAAAGAAAATACGTTTTCTGTTTTATATATGAATATATATAATATTATCATTGTTATTATATTGATTCGTGTTATCAGATAAATATAATATTTTACGCTAACCAAAACTAGAGATGTATTATATAATTTCTATCTCGATTTTACGTAAACAGTAGGAAATTCTAATTGCTTTCGATGAATTAATAAAACTTCTTTGAAAAATATGGAATATTTTGATTTGTGTCAGAATAACTATTATTTACCGTTATTGTTTTTACTTCCTTGTACGAAGTAAAGGAAGTATTGCGATCGCGAAAAATTTCGGTTTTCAGATTCCAACGGAAATATCCATTTTGAGCATCCCTGAATCCATTTTGACTAGTTTTGGCGTGACGTCGTATCTACTTACGTATATATCTCGCATAATTAAAAAACGATTAGCCGTTGGATGTTGAAAGTTTGAATTTAGGACTATTGCAACATCTAATTATGTACTTCCTCTTTTGATTGTAATCGAGTGAACCAAAAGCGCCCAAAAAACCCAAAACGATTTGGATTATAGACTTTTATTTTCAGGACACTAATAAGTCCTGATCGAGACCTTTTCAACGATATATTATAAGCGGTACTTTGTTTCAGCTGTTCCAGAGTTATAGCCAAATAAAATGTTAATTAATGAAATATTTGGATCTTATAAGAAGGCATATCGGTTCGAATCAGACTTCATCTTTTTTTTAAATTTAAATATGTCGATTTATTAATAATTATTAACCTCACATCGTAAAACATTTATACCGTAAATAATAATAATAATAATAATTAAAAAAAATCAGAAATTATTAGTGAAATAAAATGTTATGTTCTTTTCATTTTAATAAAATGTGTATATGTAATTTAATAGGCGTACAAGTAAGTCGTGTGGTGTCCACATCAGATTTTTTGATATAATAATGAATATATTATTAATTTTTCATCGTTAAACATTACATAGGGAAAGGATAGATGTGGCACTTACGGATAAACAAACCAAACTGTTGTACCGTTTTAATGGCACCAGTGCCATTAAATATTATATTCTTATGTAGAAGTAATCTGACTAAGTTTGGTCAAAATCGGTCCAGTAGCTCTGGAGATATGATTTGGAGGGCGATAGCGAACACCCACAAATATCCAGAAAATTTCCATCCGATTTTTTGGGATCGTTAGGAGTGAAAACGTCAAGATCCGGTGAAAACCGCATATATCAATTTGAATCGTTTACAATACTTTCCCTTCTACAGCTACAGCGCTAGATGGGAAAATAAATATACAAATATTTAAAGAAGATCGGGTTTAATTTTTTTTTTTTAAGCACTTTTAAACCTATTTTAAAGAGAACCTACTGGTAAATATTTCAAGTAACTATATAATATAATATGTAATATTTCAAGAAAGTAACTGAGATCGGTAAAATCGATTCAAGAATTAATTTTTTTTAGTATCGTACAATATATTTTTTAAAAACGATAAAATATATTAATAAAAAATACGTAATTAATAAAAAAAGAACAAATAAATCTAAAAAGAAAAATAAATTATCTTTAAAAAGAAAATCCTTTTTTTACCTTAAAAATTTACGAACGACCAGTAAAACATAATTTAAAGGGCTAGTAACAAGTAACAGATAAGAAAATAGAAGGAAAATGTAGGAGGTGATTTTTTGTTCTTACAATACTTAATGATTTACGTCGAGATTAAAAATTTAAATCGAAAAGATATACGAGTAAATATATTCCATTAGTGGATTAAAGAAAAAAATATTCCCGGACGTAATTTTTTTTTGGGTGATTGATTAATTATTTATCGTATGAACTCGAAGCTTGAGGATGGGAATAAAAAACAAAAACTTTATAGCGTGTGAAAAATTCCATGCCTGACCGGGATTCAAACCCCGGGACTATCATATGAAAGACCGAGACGCTACCGCTTCACCGTAGAGATCGGTGAATTCATTTATCTATTTGCGTAATCACTGATGTAGTGATAAATTATAGTTGTGAAATCTCAATTCTTTTACTTTTTGTCCGGTTGAAATAGGTTTGTTCATATTAAATCCGATATAAACAGTAGAATAGATAACGATCTGGACGATAGGTTTAAACTAAATCACCGGTAAATAAAGGCGCTGAAGCAAAATCGCTTTAGCTTTAATTCTATAAGAAAGATAAAGATAACGGTAAGATAGAATTAATTCTAGCGATTATTTAAGACTTAAAGTTAATTAAATGTATTTTTGTTAAAAACAAAAAAAAATCCCTCGATCCTTGTTTAAGAAAATCACGTATAATAACGTTTTATATTTTACAGCCGATATCGAGAAAAAAGTAAAATAAAAGTAGATATTTTTTCTAAATTTTATTTTCATTACCGTATACGCGTATTTTATTTCTCATATATTAAATCAGGTAACCGACAAAAAACACGTTCTCTTTTTAACTTTATAGTTCGTTCTGAAACTTAGCGATTTCGATAAATTTACTAATAACAGATTTCTTAAATTTCATTGAAATAATCGATAAAAATATCATTCAGATGCGGTCCAGAAGTTCCAACAGAACATTAGTAGTAGTACCTTCTTACATACGCATACAGAGCGAGCAACTTAAACCGAACCGCTATAAAATAAACGGTTGCGATATGTAAATTATATAAATTAAAAAATAAATTTTGTATTTTTTTAAATTTTGTTATGAAAGAGCGGTCATCAACAGCTACAGACGTTAGCCCGGAGGATATTAGTAGTGTATGAAAAGATGCCGTGCCTGACCGGGATTTGAACCCGGGACCGCGCACGAAATGCCGCTACGACGCTACGGAGGTCGGCAAATTTCGTATTTATATCGGTCAAAATTTATATATTCATCGTATTTTTACAAAAGATGTTGTAACTGATCCGCACAGCGACGCGCTTTTGCGCTCGAATGTTCGTATTGAGAATCAAAATATTTTTGTCAACGCCGTCTATTTCTTGTCGAAGTTCGTCATCGCTTCATCCGTACTGTGGAAATTTAATTCGTAAACTTTTACTCTTCAAATATCCTCCCAGATAAAACGCAACTAGACAAATTTGAGAACAGCGGAGACCACACCCTCTGCTAATAGTTAGATTTGTCTATTCTCTTAAGTAGTCGAACGGTGGTTAACGCGATACGATTTCTAATTTAAATCGTGAAAAATCTTACGGTAAGATCTTCTGTATGTTATACCGATGTTTACGAATGAATCGACACCGCATACGCGACACTAAAATTACTTTATTTAGCCGTAAACAGATACACGTACAACACGGTCGAACGCCTAGAATGCACCGACCGACTAGCGCGAGTCTCCACCACACACACACACTCCCACCACTGTCACTCTAACAAACGCACGCACATGCACCTCACACAAATCACACAGCCTAACGACCGCTTTTTTATAGTAATAACTGGAGTATAGATTTTTTCAACCCGGCAGAAATTCTTCTCCGAATGTCGGCCGCGGTTCCTCTGGAGCCTTAACGAAAGGTCATATATCGTTTTACGAGTTAAACCCGTTCCCTTTTTACGATATTTTTAACCGAATCGTGTTTACTCTTCGCCGGGATGCTGGCGATAGGAAAATTTTCCGCGAATATTTGACAAATTTCTCAAAAGGATCAAGAACGTAAATAAGTTTCCGCTACGACGATCCTTTTCTTGATGGGATAAGAGATTTTAAGGGGGAAGTCTACCCTTGACACGGTAAAAAAAATTTATAAAGTTTTTTTTTTAGTGATTTTTATTCTACGGAATGCGCTCTTTTTAACCGTAATTTTTTTTTCCGTCGATCACAAAAAATAAAATAAAATAATTTATAAACCTGTTTTTACGCGATTTTTGTATTTTCTCCGTAAATGTTGTAAATTCAATAGCTTGTATCTCACGAATGAAAAACGATAGAAATATGATTATTATACCGTTTCATACCTCGTTTTTTATTCAATTTAGTTCGTATTTCGTTTTATAGGTTACACCGCTTTCAAGTTCATAGAACATTGCTAAAATCATGCGATATAATCGGCAGGTGCTATAGTATAATGCGATCTTTAATCTCTGTTTTCCGAAAACTAATTTCTCTGTTTCGTTAAAACTAAAAACAATCAAACTTTAATTGTAAATGAGATAATTGCATTTTTTTTTACAACGTACAGAAAATATTAGTGTAGATGTATGTGTATGCGTGCGATAACCCTCTTGTATATATAATTATGAGAGGGGGTTGAAATTAAAAAGGGGATGATTTTTTGTTTATAAAATTCTACGAGATGTATTTTTTTGCGTATACACAAGACATTAGACGCTTATTTTCTTTTTATTTTGGTGTTTTTTCTAAGTTTTTATCTTTAGTAACAAATGAGATAAATTTGTTGTTACCGAGAACCGTTAGGGGTTGGGTTTTCACCCCAACCCCTACTTTAGGGATTGCAATGAATGTAATTATCTGAAAAGTACTGTTCACTGTAAGCTAAATAAACTGACCGAGTATAAGCTTCCTATTCCCGGTTCTAAAACATAAAATATTTTGAGTAGTCTCCCCCCTTAAAAAACATAACAGCAAAGAACAAAACTATACCGCTCTGAGCACGAACGGTTTAATTGTCGAGAATAGACGAAAATAATTACATACACGACAAATAGCGGTATTAGTATAGTTAAAGACGACAGTCGAATAACTGCAGTTTGAACAAGCTCGGTTCGGTTTTATGTTACTAGCTTAGAAGGATATTTATTGTAACACATGCTATCTCTCTCTTTACACCTTCTATCTGTCTTTCTGTTTTATCCGATTATTCTCTGATTATATGACCTAGCCGAATCGTCTTTTCTGTTCTTAATTGTTCCGATTAAGCTTGAATTCCCGCCCGTTCTCTTCATTTATTTTTTCGATTCTTTACTTTGTTCTTATTTAATCTTCTCCGATCTCCTCCGCGATCCTATTTCAAATTCGCATCCGTTTCTTTCCCCTTTAGTTTTTAATCGTTCTATGTTTGCCGTCCGTATGGACGTTAATTACTTTTTGTACGATAAACACTTAAAAAATATTTTCTTTAAGTGTAATTATATCTTATTATAACGAGGATGGCGCGGATGAAGTCCTACGCAAGCGCTATCGCGTGAAAATAAAAAAGAACAAAACGGAAGTAATAAAATGCGGTAGAAATAACGTAGATGGACCGCTAAATATAAAACCGGTACGGAGGTAGAAGAATTTTGTTACTCGGGAAGTAGAATTACTAAATACGGACGAAGCAGGAGCGATATAAAATGTCGAATAACACAGGCGAAACGAGCTTTTAGTCAAAAGTATAATTTTCTTACATCAGAAATCGATTTAAACATCAGGAAAATATTTTTGAAAGTATATGTCGGAGGGTGGCTTTATATGGAAGTAAAACTTGGACGATCGAAGTACCCGAGAAGAAAAGATTAGACGTTTTTGAAATACGGTGCTATTTTATTTATTTATTTTTTTTTGTAGATATGAGGAATCCATTTTACAGACGTCGAAGCAGTGTCGGGGTCGCTAACAGGTCCCGCTAGGTTTTAGGAAGAGCGTATACCGACTAAACCTCCATCCCTTTAGGGCATAGGAAGAGCGTATACCTGCGCACTACCGACTAAATTTCCATCCTGGCTATCCACCCTCCCTGGCATATCTAATAACGCTTTCCATCAGGTAGGAGGAGATCGTCCACACACACAGTCGTACGTCATGTCGTACTACAAATACAGATCTTAAGTTAACACCGTAAAGATTCTTACATGAGATCGTTAAATAATCGGTATAAAACGCAATACAAACGTAAAGCGATTCAAATTATACACGATACATCTACAAATACAGCTAACGGTGTGCAACAAACAACGTAAGGTTTTTTTTTTACGTAATATCTAAAACTAAACGTCATATTATCATTCAGAATAGGATACATACGTGTTACGTAAACCTAAAACTAAACATTATATACGTACTAGAAGATAAAAACAAATATAAGAGTACGTCACACCACAAGCGCAACCCGCAGAAGGTGTACACAGCTGTTACTAGTTTCACAGATGCACTACATACCTAAAATACCAAGCCACCTAGGCTGTCATCCAACATTTGTGCGAAGTGCCCGCTGCTTCTTCCGTTGTGAACATATCCTTTATGTAAAACATCTAATAGATCTTTTCTCTCACGATCGTATCTTACGCGCTTAAAAAAAACACACGGTACGCGGTTTCCTCCTCGCGGTAGACAGGGTGTTTATCGGAACGGTCCAGGCAGAACCTGAACAGGTAGGATCTAAACCCCCGTGGCCCGTCAGGAACTGCGTCAAGTAATAATCCAGGGAGCCGTGGCGTCTGCCGCTCCAGCGCTTGACATCACCAAGCATCCGATGTGTCCACCGTCCCATCAGTGTTTGACGAGCGGTCGCACCTGATCGGGGTCTTAATTTTAAGAATACGAGTATCCTGCATAAGATCTTGTGCGAAGCGATTATGCCATCTGCTCGGAGGATAAGCTAAAATTTAAAAAATATCAGAATATATTATTAAGAACTCGACGTCATATTATTAACGGTAACTGGAGGTTATCGTACTATTCCACGGAAGGCAATCTTGGTGATTTGAGGCGTGAAACCGATAGATTTAATCGCTTCAGAAAATCAGAAGCGTTATGTCGCTAAGAGGTCGGGTGAATCGACTTCAGAAAAAAATCCGCGAGATAGAACTGCACGGCAGTGATTTACGGCCGGCCAGATCGGATGGGGCAACGGGTAAGCGTTATACGCATTATCTCTTCCCAGACGATGTCGGTTTGCGGGGCGCTCCTTGGGTCCACCCTACCGAGTACGGGACGCAATTTCATTCTGGTCATGGCGTCTTCAAAGACAGACTCCAGCGATTTGGCCTGGTGGATTCAGATGCGTGTCCAGATTGCGGGCGACTACGTGACTCATATCATATAATTTACGAATGCGCAAAATACGATCTTTCGTACGGAGATTATTTATCGGCTCGGAATTATCGCGTCGACATTAGATCTCCGTGAGAAGTGGAAAAACCGGGCCGAACGGGGTCATCGTTAAAAATCTCATCGGATACCTGGCAAGTGAACGAATCTGCGAGGGAATTTAGGGTTCCTCCTGGTCTCTCCTGTGTTTTCGTTTTGTTCTTGCGTTTTAAGGATCGATTTTTTTGTAGCGTTGTATTTATTTTTATTTCTTGTTTTGTGTGTCGCTGCGGTCGCGTATTGAACTCAACTTCTAACCTATCGGTTAGCCGGTCGCGTTTTTAATTTCGGTCCTTCATGTCACTCGGTCTCGGTAAAGACTCGACGTAGATGTATTTTGTCTTAAAGAGTTCGTTTCCTAGTAGTACACCGATGGAAATATCACGTGCGGTATTCGCATCGGTGGAATCCTGACCGAGGCGAGAACAAGGCTGAGAGATGCCTTTTGCCGAGATTTTGAAGATGACCTCCGGTAAAGCCCGTACGGGCTAGGTACGGAGGGTGCGGCATGATAAAACTGCCACATGGAGGGTGTCTTCCCCGTACGGGGTCAGAATAAAGTATTTATTCAAATAATTTGTTTTATTTTGTACCGAAGAAATTATAATACGATTAAATGTATTTTTAATAAAAATAATTTTAACAGAGGGAAATCAATAATTTGATTTTGCGTAATGTTATTCGCCAGATATATTTGTTTTTCTAATGCGCCGTCTGAAACGGGTTCATATTTTTATCGATTTCAATAAGCTTACGGCTATAATATGATAAATCATTCGGGAAAACGATATAAGTTTTGGTACAGTCTCTATTACCGTAATGTTGTCTGCAAACCCCTCATCGCCGTTTTCGTGTTTTGGCCTAAAATAACGAATTTTTTTCGATTGTACTTCACGTTTTTGTATATTGTGGAGATTTTTTAATATAATCGCTACATTTTGCGACTTCGGATTTCTGTTTTATAAATTGTAAACATTAAAATCTGGACCTGCGAATACGAGGCCGACTAACCTATTTCGTTTCTTTAAAAGTAATTTTTCAAATTTCTCCATTCGCTGTTTATTTTAGATCTGTTCTTTTGTTACAAGGGTTTTTTCTCCGGATACCAATACGTTCCTATTCGATTATATTTTACGTACGAACGGCGTATCCGATTTTTAGTTCCCGTTAAGACTGCGTTTTAGGCTTGAGCGGTGATGTACGCGAGCACTTCGTGGAAGAATAGACCGATCATCAATCTGCAACATACAGAGTGTCCCTGGGGCGCTGTTTCGGGAGGTGTAATGAGGTGCTCTTTAATATCTCTGCAAAACGTCTCCTGTAGCACCGCATTTCAAAAGCTTCTAATCTTTTCTTCTCAGATACTCCGATCGTCCAAGTTTCACTTCCATATAAAGCGACACTCCAAACATATACTTTCAAAAATCTTTTCCTGACGTTTAAATTAATTTTTGATGAAAACAAATTATATTTCTGATTGAAGGTTAGTTTCGCTTGTGCTATTCAGCATTTTATATCGCTCCTGCTTCGTCCATCTTCAGTAATTCTACTTCCCAAATAACAAAATTCTTCTACCTAGATAATCTTTTCTCCTCCTATTTTCACATTCAGTGGTCCATCTTTGTTATTTCTACTACATTTCATTACTTTCGTTTTCTTATGGTTTATTTTCATGTATTTCATGCGTAGGACTTCATCCGTGCCGTTCATTGTTTCTTCTAAATCCTTTTTACTCTCGGCTAGAATTACTATATCATCAGCAAATCGTAGCATCTTTATCTTTTCACCTTGTACTGTTACTCAAGTTGTTGTTCAAGTTTTGTCTTTATTAGGGTTTATGTTTTCTAAATTTTTGCTTTTATTTATTTATTTTTTGGAATTTTATATTGACTGATGATGCAGCATCCTGTGACAATTCGACTTTTAGTATTAGTTTTTTAGGTTTCTGTTACTGTATTTGGTGGTTATTTTATATATATATATATTGCTCCTGAACTTGCTCTGGCTTTGGGTGAGCAAAATATTTAATTAGTGGATACTGTCAAAAAGCACAGGCATGGTATTCGAAAAGATATATTGCAAAAAATGAAATTAATGCAGGTATGATAAAGAGGGTAAAATTATGTTGAAGCGGCAAGAAAATAGATTGCGTAGAAATAGTACAGAAAGAAAGAAAGCAATGTTCCAAATGTTGTCGACGATCATATTTTTTATGGACAGAGTTGATCAGCCGGATTAAATGCTGAGCGCATACCTGTTCAAAAGAAAAAGACAAAAAGGGCGATATAAAAGCAGTTTTGCCGACTTTTAAATATACTATATTCAACGCTCATGTTTTTCATAAGAGAAGCGGTGGCAAGTACAATGCTCTTTAATTCAGAAAGCAAATTGTTGAATTTAAAGTCATTCCCAAAAAAAGGTAGGCCCTCTGTAGAAGATGATCCTCCAGATCGTTATATGTAACGATATTTCCAGTGGCATACCAGAAACAGAAAAACCTACACAAAACAAGATGTTTGTATAACACATAGAGGAAAGGAATCGCGCAATATTATCTATATGAATGTGATGTTGGTGTGCTGTCCCTTCTTTTAGAAATTTCCACACTGAGAAATTCAAAAATATTTCCTAAAAAATTTTCACGTGTCAAAAACGTTAAAATTCATATATAAAAAATTATTATTTATAGCCGGTTTTAAATTAAAATATAGTAACATCTCTGTGAATCGGCAAATAGGAATGTATGTTGTTATTGTGTGATCTTGATCTGATCACCTAAATTCATAAGTATGTATAAACTATTTTCATAAAAAATAATCTGTTAGCGATTTTTAGGGTAAAGCGTTTATTTGTATATAAAAACAGAAATTAAAGTTATTAAAAAAATTTATAATAATATTTAATTCATTATAATCAAAATGACACTTCCTTTACAGGCCCAACTTTACCAGCTGCTGTGTTTTACTTGTCTGATAATTACTGCTTTTAATACTAAGACTTTCTAATTAAATCTTAAATGAACTAAACAGTTCTTTACAATAAGCAAAATAGTACTTGAGTTTACCCTGATATAAAGATTGTTTTCCCTAGTGCCTCAGAAAGGTTTCCCATCTCTCCTGTGGTTTATAAATAACTTTCCAGATACCTGCATTGATGTCAGGCCCCTACTCAAAAGCTTTCAGGACTCCCATGCACCGACATACCATGGGCACCTTAGCTACAAGCTTGCCATCGTGGGGAGAGCATGTGTATGATGGAAGGGTCTCCGTTATACCTGCAATAACATTGACTCTGGCCGCCACATCACCAGCTCTAAATTTAGAATAAGTCCATTTCCAAATAATTTTCATTGTACATGATCTGGAGGTGGCTGAAAAAATCCAATCCAAAATAGTTACTTATTGTCCAATCCAAAATTATCACATTTCCGAGGAAAATACTGAAAGCCCTGTTAGGGCTTTCTACATGAGTTGTTCTTATGCACAGCTATTGCCGCCCTGGACATGGAACGTAAGTGTATGCTTTGGGCGTAGGGATTATCTACCTGAAGACATTATTATTGCCTATTATTACCATTATTATTTTGTATTTGTACTAGTATTCTAATTTGTAAATGTGAAAGTTTGTGGTGGGTACTGTCAGTTTGCAAGAGAAACTCACAAGGAAGGTTTTTTAAGTCATTGGTAGATTCTGTCTTTTGTAAGTTCTTTCTATCTTTCAGCTATAGTAAAGTCTGAATACTTTTGTTATTTATCAGTATTGTTCTCATGAGTATAATGAACAGAATCGTGATCAGACTCGAGGTAATTAATTTAGAGCCATAATAAATTTTAAAATAAAATTAATTTCTTATTGGTAGGAAAATTTTATTTGGAGTTAAATTGCTCCAAACAGTCAATAAGTTATTATTGGTCGACTTATATCTGAGCAAATATAGTAATTCACAATTCTATAGACATTAATGAAAATGATTTGAGTTACATGTTGGTTGGGATCTAATTAGTATTGCTTAAAACTTCATTAACAAAGTGAAATTGTTTCAGCAAAAGAAAAACAATGCCCTTTCTTGTAAGCAGAAGTGCTGTATTGAATTACACAAAAAATATTCTGTTTTTGATTCGATAGAGGTGGATGTTATTTTTTATTAAGAATAAATTGCTAATAATTTTAGCAAAAACTGCACGTTAATGAATAATTCAAGGATAAATTAACATTTTAAATTTGATAAACATCATTCTACATGATATTACAACATTAACTGATGTTGTTTAATATTGATGGCATATTTCTTTGTGTTAATTATCTTCTAATTCTTGTAGTTGTTTTATGTAATTAAGTACGAAAATGTATATAAAAATACCCGGTGCAATTCTATTTTTTATTAGCAAATAAATAAACTTTCATTTTATTTCACTAAAAAGACAGGATTATCTATTTTGTGAAAAATTATTTAAAATAATGTGCATTTTATTTTTTAATTTACACCTCACTTTATAGTAAATTCTTCTTTTTTTTTTTTAATTTTTTTTTAAAGAATTAACGATAGACCACCAAATGTATTTGGTGGATACTAATTATTACAAGCAGTAAAATAAATTAAAAAATAACATTTCTAATTAAAATTTTCATTACTTTAAGGAAAATCTGGCAAACACTATGACGGTGGAGGTTATATCGCATTGCTGAGTAATACTGAAGAAGAATCAATCTTGAAAATAAACTAACTGAGATCTGAAAGTTGGTTAGATGAATTAACAAGAGTAGTTTTTTTCGAGTTTGTTCTGTATTATGTTAACACAAATACATTTTCTGCAGTTGTTTTTATGGCTGAGAATTTTGCAACGGGGACATATATTACAAAAATTGAGGTAAGTCTAAAAATAAGTCTAAATATAATAGTACAGCAAACTTTGTATACTATGTGTACCCACCTCATTTGCCATATTTCCTTTCTCAATGTAATGCCGTTATTATTGTTTTCTTTTCAAATTTAATCAACAAAAAATAAATTTCAGTAAGCTAAAACAAAGTTTATTGTATTAACTTTTAAATATATTTTATTTTCTTGTATTTTTTACCATGTATTTTTTCATGTATTATTTACCAGGTCATATACTTCATACAGTTAAATTTATTAACTATGATTATTTTCACTTGAGTAAAAGTAAATATTCACTTAAATAAAAAGTTAATTGTAGGGTTTTGATTCAAATATCTCAAAAGTATGTATTTTAATGTAATTCAGATATTATTAAAAATATTTAAATACTCTTATTTTACTTTCTCCATTTCCTACAATTTGGTTTTCATTTTACTCTGTATTGAGTTGTGTCATGTAATATTTAAATTAACTAGTTTTGCAATAATCTCAGTTTTAATTACTCCCATTTAATGGTATTTTTTATGCTACTCTTTTGTGATAGATCTAATTATCAATGATCTAATAATAAACAACTAACATCTATTAATAAATATTTAAAGGATCTAATAAATATTTTGTTTTATTTTAGTTTATTTTTTCCTCCTTTTTACATAACATATATTTTAACATGTTATGTTACATAACATATGTTTTTATTTCATAACGGGTAACAAGAGAACAATATTAAAAATTAAAAAACACAACTGCCAAAAAAAAAAACATTGCTGGTTTGGTTCCATCTTGATTTTTTATTATACAAGCAAATGCCTTTTTTGAATTTTAAAAATTGGATATTTATGTGCAGAGATTTTATAAGAGTATAAGAGTACCCTATTGCACCTCCTAAATCAGGCACCTCAGGAGTACCCCATTTATTATCAGTTGTTGATGGTGATGATTGTTGAATGGTCTAGCCTCACCTGAGGTGTTCGCATCACCTCATCACTCTAACCTCATATGCAGTCCCACTATTAAACTGAAAAAATAAAAATTTATGTTAAACAGGAATTTTAGTAATATTATTTTATTTTATTTAATGTAAAGTTAATTGTATTATTTTTGTAATATTATTCATTACATTGATTCTATTCATTCAGTTCATACTCAGCTCACAGTAGAGGCTCACAGTTCATTGATTTAATTCATTAAATTTTGGACTTCAGCTGGCGAATTTCCATTATATATATAGAGAGAGAGATAGAGAGGGAGAGAGAGAGAGAGAGAGCCTATGACACTTCCAGAGTAACGTAAGGATTTGTAAGGACGTGGGGTCATACATCTAAATTGGTTTAGCCACTGAGCTGCTACAGTGGAACAACATGCTTACATAAATATACATACAAACATACACCCTAAATACATTACACTCCTTTTTGAGCAGTCTTGTAAAAAAAGGATGAGTTCAATATTATTTGCTTCTTAAAAAGAGGAAATTTTGTAGCCTAAATGATCTAGTTAGTTTAATGAAGAATGGTACATTTATAAATAAATAAGTGGAAACTAAAAAAAAATTACTATAACTATTTTACTTTTATTTTATTGTTCGTATTTTACTTGTTTGCTCTTCAGCTCCAGATTTGCCTTGGTCTCCTCTACATTCAATAACCTTTTTCTCCATTCTCTTTAAACATTTCCATTGATCCATTAATCCTGTCCTACAAAGTCTAATGGTATTTAATAATGATTATATAATTGTTCTTTTACAGGATGTTATTAACACTACAACCACTTCCAATCTGGGGGATCTTTTTTTATCTAATGAAATCATAAAAATGCAATACACTGATTTATTTTACCAATTCATGATTTTGTAGTTCATGTATATCATTATTATAAAAAATAATCACCCAAGAATTATACCCTGAGGAACACCAGTATTCATATCTTGTAGTTTGCAATTAAAAAGAAAGAAAGAAAGCAATTGTAGGAAATTAGCTTTTGATTCAAATGTACACTCATAGATCCTCAGTTAGGTTATTAAAGACTGAGAAGACAAGCATAAAAAAATACTATGAAATGAGGAGGAGTAAAAATACAAAAAAATTTCTGGTTTTTCAATTTTGCCTTCCCTTAGCTGAAAAGTCCCCTCTTTAAGGTGTTGAAAATTTATATTTTCACCATCTTCCATCCTGCTATATAATGACAGTACACATCCCAACCCCCTAGGGGGAAGGACAACCCACCTTGTGACATTACTGGTTATGACATCACTCCCTCCATTCTGACCCTGAGAGGCTTTACTGGAAGTTGTCTTTAGACCCTCTAACTGATTTCATCTCACAATCGTCAACCAGGCCTCGGTTGGGATGCCACCAACAGGGTCAGGAGGGTCTGCCTCGGCAGACATTTGCCTCATTTTGCATCATTAAAATACAAATCAAATTTTGCTTTCATGTAGGCCTCAAACAGACATCTTCACATCCAACCTAACATGATTCTGTCAAACTAACCGAAACCACGGAAGAATGACAGTACACAGGCACTGCTCACATAATCTAGTCAACCACTCATGAAAGTAGGACTTTCTTTACATTACAGTCAAGGACTGTTAATCATATTTCTTGCTGAGGAGATTTCTTTAATTTCTCATCTTTCTCAAGTAAATCTTTACAGTGCTAGTGACACCAATTTATTTGTAGATTAGCTTTCATTGTTTTTATACATGTTATTAACAACTCCCATTTGCTTTCATGATTTATGTTTTTAAGACCATGTGGACACAGTGTTGTGAGGGCCAGATAGTATTTTTGGTCATATTACATGACTTAGATGAATGAAATATAAGCTTCTAATTGAAGTAACTTTAACATTTGTTACAATAAACATTTTCATACAGAATGGAGATTTGGCGAATGTTTGGAGATTTAATTTTGGCAATAATTCTGCTCTCATTGTTGAGAACCTTGTTCATTATTACTGGAATTCAGTAGCTGTTCAAATGTATGCCAATGTAAATCCTGCCTGTCATATTTATTAAAAATATAACTGCAGTGGTAGATACTCATTGTTAAGTGTAATAATTCTACTAAATGAAACTTTCTGTTATGTCTTCACTGTGTCTTTTGGAATTGTAAGCATTATGTTGACATCATATTTCACTCATTTAAAAAAGAAAAATTATTAAAGTTGCTGCCGACTTTTGCAACAAATTACAAATAAAGGTTTAAAATCATTGGTTTAGTTGAGGCGTTTAGTTTGCATGATGGATAAATTTCATAAAGAGATTTAAATTTAACAAGAATTGTTGGGTAAAGGAGGCAAAGGCCTGGTAGTTAGTATGCTTATGAGTGTCTTATAGATCACATGTTTCTGGTTCAATTCTCTGTAAGTTTATATTTTGTTATCCTTCTTTGTAAAAAGCCAATGAAGTCGTAATACTACTTAACTACTTACTATGTATTAAACTGTAACCTAAAAAATCCAAACAAGTCAATCATACCATAAAGAAACCAGCTGATTAAGAATGGTACACAAAAGTGGTTTTTTAATTTAAAAGTTAACTTTTCATACTTTCTCTTATGAAATGGTGGATCTTCTGTTGAACACTATAAAAACTTTGATAGCACTGATAAAATTGAAGCACTTTTGCTTACCCTGATACTCTAGACCTCTAACCATCTCATTACCCAACTACATTTTGAACTTTATATTCAAAGTACATTCTACCTGCAAAAACAAGTAAAAACGCATCAGGGTATTATTAACAAGGGTTCAGGACTTCAACTAGAATAATAGTTGAGATGAGTATAATTTCAGTTATGTCAATTAGGTTAAATTAGGTGAAATTTCAGTTATGTTAATTTTTATTAATGCTACCACATAAATAAAAATCTGGAGGGTATCAAGATTTATAAAAGAATTTGTAAATCTTGTTTGTAACATGCCAAATCATAGGAATTATCCTCTCTATAAAAAAAAATATGCCAACAAGTTTGTCTATTTTTCATCTATTATTCATCAAATTTTTGCTTGTATGAGTCTTAATAAAAAAATTTGGGAGAGCACTCTTTCGTCCTAAACAAAGGATTTCATATTATAAAATAAAAATTTTTCATATTTTAAATAATGTTTTTAAGGCTCAGTCTCCTATTCTGTAGAAAAATTTTAAGTAGAAATGTTTATAAAATCAAAAGATTATTTTTCCATTCCTGCTGTGATAAAAATTAAGAATTTTCTTTAACATATATATCTTATAATCTTTTCTATTTACTTCTTTTATGAGTAGGTGCTGATAATATAAAATTTCCACCAGGTGAAGTTGCTACATAAAAAAAAACTTGTTTGCTACAGCATTTCTCAGTCTTTGATCAAGAAGATTCAACGTTACAAACCCCAGTTACAGTTTGTATGTTTCATATTCTGTAGAATTTTAATACCATTTTCCCACTTATGTTAGTGACTTAATCATAAAAGGGATTAAAAAAAAACTGCATATTATCATTGAAAATTGAATTAAATTAAGTATTTAAGTATTTATAGTTGTCAAATGAAAGTAATTGCTTGTTCTTGTGATTGAATGTCTCAGATTTCTGCAGTAATGGATTTGTGTTTTTTATGTTACAGATACGTTCATTAATCTTTCATCTGTACAATATGAGTCTCTGGGATGCATCTGTATGTTTTCTGATAATCATATTATTAATTATATTTATTGCATGTACCATGATTTATTACAATTATATGGGTTAAAGAACTTTTTCCGAAGAATTTCAAATGTACTAAGTTTAATAGCATGTTTTATAGGTTCTGCTGCTGTATTATTAACTCTTATTCATTTGAAATTTGATATCTTTATGAATGAGGCATTAAAAAAATATTTATCTGCTCCCATATTTTTAAATCTATAAACAAATGGTTCGTGAATACTTTGTGACAGTACTTATCGCTCTGTTTACATCGACTATTTTTATCAGATTAAAATTTTTTTGGTTTCTTTCTCCTACATTTGATTTATTAAATCAAACAGTTCACTATATTATCAGAGTTATTTTTTAGTTATCTTTTTCTGTTTTTGTGTAATTCTTCATCATTATATACCCAATTTGATACAGAATCCCGCATTTCAATCCTATTCTTCAGCATTAACAAATAACTATAGTTTACAACAACTCACTAAAAATCTTTTGTGTCCTGAAAATATTATTTTGCAAGTTGCATTGTGTATTATTGCTGCTGTAAGTTTTTTTTTAACTCGCTTATTAGTTATGTTTTACTATACCATTGCAAGGTATAATCGCACCACTAATCTTTTTCATGTTTACCTTTTAGTAAATAAAAGGTCTTTAGCAGGTGTCATTTTTGATAAGTATAAAAAGTCAATGATGTTTGACCGAGATGATTTAGATGGCCCAGCCGACCTTAGCGAACATGGTAGCCCTACTGATCATGGTGGTCCAAGTTTTAGGAAAGGAGGTGTTTCAACTAATTTAGATGAACAAAGAATTAGAAACATGAAGATGATTGCGATTAAAGTTTTGCTTGATACAAAAAGCTAATTGATTTTCTTTAACTATTGAATTTTAATTAGTAAATTTAAATCTATTATTCGTTGTTATATTAAAATATCATTTTTTAGAAAATTTATTGAATAGCTTTAATAAATTAATCTATTATTATTTTTTAAATATTTGAAACATATCTGGATAAGAAAATTTATACATATTATCATAATTATAGATTTATACAAGATGTAAAAATACTATAACAAAAGTGTTGAAATATAAAAAGGAAATTTACAACAAAAATTTTGTTTATTTAGGTAGATGGCGGGGGAAGGAGGATTGACACAAACCATTCCTTAATGTAGTTCCATTTTATGGTAACGGACATTTCCTGCACTTGGAAGATTTTTGATATTAAAAGAGAAGACTTTTGATAATATATTGCTCCATCCTTAAAGTAGTATCAATGACTTCATTCAAACTGAATTTCTCCCCGCCTCCTAGAAATTACAATTTTGTCAAACATATAGACCAACAGAAAAAAATGTGATCTATTATAATAGAATACAGGGCTAGTAAATCCCACTTCAGCTGTTATAGTATTTCTTCAGTTTGAAGGCAAACATTTTCTAGAAGGAAACAAATAGAAGATCCTTTTGTGGTTGAGTCTTCTTCTTTTATTCTAAATCCTAAAGGAAAATATATCCTTTGTCTTCAGAAAAAAAGTGAATTCTGATGAACATTAAGATTTGTTTTTTACTTGTATTAAGCGTTTATTTACAGGGTTATCATATACCTACAAGTAAATATATTAATATTTGTTAACCTGTTGTAATTTCATATATTTCTAAAATCATGTCATAATACAGGGCAGTGATTCTTTTGTTTTGTTAGAAGTTGACATAGAGTTTCCCATATAAATTTAAATGGAAGGTCATCATTATTTTTAATAGATAAAAATTGTAGTTTTTGTATTTCTTATGAATAAAAGTTTTATCAGTATCCACAGTTTCCTTGTTATGATTATAGTGTGAATTTAAATTAAATTTTTAATTTATTGTGTGAATTTAATTTATCACAGATAATAATCTGACCAATCTTTTTGTGCCAAAATAGGGAAGGTGCTCAACTACCACTTACTTTGTTAAATTTGAAAAAATCTTACTAATAATTCTACACTTCTTATATTATACTGCAATAATAATTAACAGATACTAAGTGTTTCAACTTCAGTCTGTCATTGACTCAGATTCTTAGTCAAAAAGTATTTGATACATTTTCACTTTCCTCCTAAGAGTCTGAAACTTGTACCATTCATTTACTTCAAACTGATTTTTACAGTAATCTAGATTAATAGAATAACATTAAACAACATTAATAACATCAAACATTTAATTATACTTTTCTGAACGACAATTATGATATGTACTTTTATGTTCAGTCATGTCGATTACAACTTGGAAGGAAAGAAAAGAAAGTGTAGCCAACAATACTGATGGCAAGTTATAAATCATGCCGGTATTATTGTACTAAGTAATACATATATTGTAGTCATTATGTGAGCTAATTGTGAAAATTTCTGATTGTATTTCAACCTTTTCTGTTGCATAAGAAAAGTTTTAAAAAAAGGTGCAGTAGTTTTTCTTCAAAAAGATTTATTGTATGCTTCCTAGAAATATTAAAGTGTATTTAACATGTATGTAGCATAAACCAAAAGTAGATCTTTTGTCATAAGACTTGAGTCAGAATATCAGCGTAATAAGAACTTCTCTTTTTATTTTGTCACCGCTTTAAATAAAGAGTAGATGCAAAAATATCAGTCATAACATTTGACAGTGACATTTTTAACTCTCCTACTTAATACCATTTGCTTATTAAAGACTGATACAATGCAAATCATTTATACAAATCACACAATGAAAATTCAGAACTAGAAGGAGGGTTTCTAATGAACTCCCTAATTCATTTTTTATTTTTTTTATTAACTTCCAAAATTTAGAAATAAATGGGGTGGAGCATTGCTTCCATAGCACAACTATTTTTTCACGGCAATTTTTTTAAAAATTTTACATGCTTAATAAACAGAAAAAGTACCTTAAGAAAAAATGTTAATCTATTTAAAAGACCATGATAAAAATCTATTTATAGATCATAGTATTTATGTCTTTATGTTTATCTTTTGTTCAGTAAATAAATTTCTTTCGATAAATATACGAGTATTTTGTAAAGTTTACATGTTTTTTGTATTATATTGCTTGATCTATGCGTTTTTTTCTTTTACTGCATTAATAACTTTAATCAGTAATCAGTCAAATTTATTTTGAAATTTTTTTATTCTTCAATTTTGTACTTATTTAATTTATAAGTTTGATACACAGAAAATTTGTTGGTTGTATTCAATAAACATCTATTTATTTATTCTTGCTTGAAGTGTTAACTAATAACAGTTTTTACTTAAGCAATGAGGAAATATGGTATTATAACTACTGGTTCTCATGGGAAATTAACCAACAGGAAAAGTGGTTTTTCAGCCTATGCTCCACGAGCACTTCCCTGGGCCTCCATGACTACTCCAGGAAAATAAAATAAATAACTGGATGAAATTAAGGTTAAGAAGCAAAAAGTAGAAAACTAAAAATCTGTTGCAATGCAAAATGGTTTGTGTTGAATTTTAATGTATGACCGACTTTTGACAATAAAATGTGAATTGATGGTATTTTAGTTTACGGTAAATTTCACCATTAACACCTAAAAACGTAGGATAGCCAGGAGGTACTTTTGTCACAGAAATCGATTCAAAAAAAACCTGGTAAAAAGGTTGGAAAGCACTGCGATAAACAACGTTTACTTTTTTCAAGAGTGTCTAATCAGGATCTGGAAAAATAAAAATTATTTAAAAAATTAATCTGGTTTTATTAAAGTTAAATAAATTTTTTTTATTTGGTGTTTTATCAATGGAGGGTTTTGTGTAACACTCTTTCTTGTAAGCTGAAGGTATTGTGTTGAGTTACATCATAATTGTTTTGTTGTCTGGTTTAGTAGAGGTGAGTTTTTTTTAAAGAATTATTACTCTGTTAAGAAAACATTGTAATTCATAAATACAAGGATAAGTTTTAATTGAATAAATAGATAATTAAAAATATAACTGAAGATTTAAAATTGTAAAGATAAATGGGTACTTAACGTATTAACGCCACCGCAGCTATAGCTTTATTTAAAAACAAAGAAGTCAATCGGATTTCGGTGGAAAATGGGCCGAAACAGATTCAAAATAGAATATAACCAAACTTAACCTACGCTCGCTAACCTTGACTAATTAAAACTGTATTTTTTTGAGTATTTATTTAATAAATTAGTAATTATTGCAATTTGATTATTTAAATAATAAATAATTGTAATTACTGAATTTATTAATAAATACTCAAAAAATTACGGTGTTAATTAGTCAAGGTTAGCGAGCGTAGGTTAAGTTTGGTTAAATTATATTTATAAGATAAATATTTATAAGATAAATATTTATTTATGTTAAACTATATCGGCTCATTTTCCACCGAAATCCGATTGACCACTTTGTTTTTAAATAAAGCTGTAGCTGCAGTAGCGTTAATACGTAAGTACCGATAAATGTTTTGCTCAGCATTGAAATAAAACTGGTTGTTCAGATCACCATATTATATAATCAATTGTGATAATAAAAAAAATTTACTTCATTGAGGAATCAATTATGAGTATTGGGTTTATACTAGGTTCTGTCTTGTCCCTTTTCTCCTCCCTCATTTCTGAGGAGGAGAATATATAAGATATTTTCTTTTTTAATAGTAATCTGTTTCACTTTTTTTTATTAAAAGATATTTTGCAAATATTTTCAATTTCTCATTGAAAATAATCAAAATAATCTATTGATTATTTTCACTCTTTCCTAGAAAAAAGGTCTTAGACGATATTTGCATACTATACTTACAAAGCAGATTTGTAAGTATACTTCCACATTTCAGCATTATTACTCTGCAAACCATTCGTAAGGATACATTCTAAACCTCATAATCTTTGCGGTGTATACATATTAAATTCTTTTCAATTTCTTTCATGTCCTGTATTCTCTCCAAGTTGCAAATGATAATACAATTTTTCAAGACTATGTAATACAGGTTTAAAATGAGAAGTTTAAATAAAGCTATCTTACTCTGTTTTATAAAGTCTGATTTTATTCCACTTCCAACTGTGCCTCTTGTCTGAATGGGCTAGTTGCATCAGTGTACCATACCTCTCATTTATATGCTGTTTTACTGATTTGAGGCTGCATAATGGAATGATATAGGATTAAGGTTTTAATCCTACATTATTACAATCATACTATCTCCATGACAGAGCTTAAAATATCAATAGCATGTACAAACAGTTCTTAAAAATAGTAATTGTTTTTTATGATGAATATAAGATTTATTTAAAGACAGATTTTTGATGAATATTACATTGTAAAACTTCTCAAACCGTTCAAAGGTAAACAACCTTCTTAAAAAAATATAGTACCAACACCAGTAGTACTAAAGTATACTGCTTCCAATTGTGAATGTCTTAACCTCCCCTTTTATTACAGTGTCAACCACATGCTTATATCTAAATAGATCACAAGAAGCTTAACACATCTAAACAATGAACAAAACCCTCCCATATAATTATTGTATTAATCCACTGTTGTACATAACACTATTATAAAACTGTAATTGGTCCATTTGATAAAGAACATACCAAAGCAAATACACACTGTACCTGGTATTTTAAATGGCAAAAACAAGGTGAAGTAAAAATTACCCTCTGTACCTTAAGTAAGACAATAACCACTGCTCAGTTAAAGAAAATGAGAAACAATATAAACACTATTGTTTAGGAAAAAAATTAAATTTAACTTGCCAGGAAATAAAACATATTAAGTTAAATGAAATTTTGGAAAGAACACATTTCACACTTTAATACTGTCAAATAGGTAAATACAAAACCCAATTCTGCACTATACATACTGACTGTGATTGCAGATTTATGTAGTGATTTATGAAATTACACAGTCCATTCTAGAAGGGAACTATTTAAAGAAAGAAATTTGGTACATTATTTTTATAACGGTGCAATTTTCATATTTTTTAAATATCCAGATGTTGTATTATAATTTATTACCATCTAAATAAAACAACAATAACCTAATAAAGTTCAGTTATCTGTCTTATTTCTTGTTAATATGAAATTGTATTTACAGTTACATATGCAAGGTGTGTACGTGATTGGAATGAAACTCATAAATAGATTGGTACAAAGTTGTTATTCTGCCAATCAAGAAATTATTTTAACTCGCTTCATGAATTTAGCAATTTTTGCTTTCTTCTGTATTTTTTGCTAACTGAATGATGCAATGAACAAAAACCAAAGATATTAAAAAACCTTAATTCACATAACGGGTAATTGAGGTATTCTTGTAAATCAAAATCCCCGCTTTCTAAATATTATGAAAATATATTTTTTCTGGAACACATTTTTTGAAAAAAAAACTAGTTCTTTCATCACAGTGTTGCTTGGTGCTGTCTTGAAGAAATTGAGATGTGTATTAAGGATATGGAAATAAGACAACTTTGCCAAGTGAGATTTCAGCCATTATGTTTTTATACATACCAGACAGGAAATAAAAAGTGTATGGTATACCATAGGTATGTAGCTCCTCATCGGTTAGCTGAACAAAAAGGATCTCAGAATTTTATGCATGGATTCAAAGTTAGTAAACGACTAAAAATGCGGAAGAGAAATACAGTATAATTAAAACAAAGCAGATCTACCTTTGGAGGAATCTCATGTATAAAACTTAATATAGTAGTTACTCTGTATATATTATATAATTGATATTATGAATATCAATTTTCACGAAATGAAATATTTGCATAGGTTAACTCTGAAGTTGTGTCCAGTAGTTGTACACAAATATTTTAAATGGTAACCCCCTTTGTGTGATAAATCGATTTAAAGGTCTCTTAAGACAGAGAATTTGTATAAATATAAGATGGTGTGATGTCTGTACTCAAAATGGCAGAATCAATTTTACTAAGGTTGTGTAATTTTTTGAACACTCTGTAATTGCACTTCTCAAGGTTCTGTGCAGTTCTGTTTGTTATTTCATACTTAGAAAATAAGTATAAAGAATCTTTTTATTGCCTATTTACTGGTACCTTCTATTTCCTCTTTCCTGCAGCCCTCCCTTCAACCGCTGTACCTATCAAGCTGTCTCTTTTAGTCGGATACTAATTTATTTACTTGGATAATTAATTTTAAGCAGACATATTGATTTTCAGTATCTCCTACATTTAAAAACCATAATTTAATTCATTTGTAACTCTGAATTTTTCTTTTTTAGCTGAACCGATACTATTACCACCAAAATTATTCTAAATACTCCTAGCAGCATTATCAATATTGCTTAATTTTTGCAAAAATATTATTATTTTCCGACCATATATTTCTGAACTAAGGTATTTACATAATTTTAGTTTTTGTTGGAAAATTTGTAACTGAACTTTAAAATAAATTTGTACCACCTTAACATTTTCAATTTAACATTAAATAGTCCTTTTGAAATTTTAAATTAATTTTGTTCTTTCTTTTAGAAAGAAGGTCTTTAAATGGGTAACGAGGTAAAAATATTACTTTGCTTTTTATCTACTCAATCTACTCGATTTCACTACATACGCAACTTTTAATTTCTAGAGGATTTAGAAGCTTGCTTAATTCTTTATTTGTAAACAATGAAATTGTATGAATGTTAAGAGGTGATTTATTTATAACATTAAACGTTTCATTTTATATAGATATTTTCGTTCATTTATAGTATTCTGACATTAGGGTAGATTCTGTCATATGGCTGCTGCTCTCCACCTTGTTTTGCTAACCTTTATTTCAGCATATTTTTTCTCTTTTCCATAATTCCATCTATTACTTTTTCCAGTTCTCTTACTTTCTTTCCGTTCATCAAGCCTTCTTTGCATCCACTAATAAACACCTTCTCATACGAAGTCCTAGCCAGTTCCTTTACCGGAGGTCGTCTTTTGACCCTCTAACCGATTACGTCTCGCAGTCATAAGGCAGGCCTCAGTCGGGATGCCGACGATTTAATGCCTCGGCAGACATTTACATCAGTAAGTATTACAAGATTTCGCCTTCATGTAGGCCTCCGACGGACATCACACCCTTTTAACAAAGATAATCAGAGCTACAGGAGGCCTATCTCAAGCACAATTCGGATTTATACAGAGTAGATGCGGGATATTTGACTAATTCTACCGGGACGATTTCCGAATTAACAGTTATATCTTTAATTTCAGCTGCTCCGGGATAGATTCTTTTTAGAAACAGGAAGGAACTGAAACAGGATTTAATATTCGACTAAGTCTTTTATATTTGACAAATGAATTTTATTTTTCATATTATTGGTGTCTTTCTTTTATTTCTGCTGTTTTCCGTTGCTTTTTTATTGAACTAACTCTTTTTGTTACATTTAATTTTGTTGTACTCTGTTTTTGAATAGATTAACGTAAACATCAGATGGGATTTCTGTAAAATCTTCGTTAATATCTATTTTTTCTTGAATTTTTAGTTTTTTTTTCATTATTTTCTTTTATATATTCATTTAATCTTTTCTTTATGATTGTTAATAAAGTCGTTTGTTACCTGCTGCAGCATATGCGCTTCTAATAATGAATCGGGATTAATATCAAATGGTGTTAATTTTGTGACGTAATGAATACTACCGTTGTACGCAATTATTAAAAATTATAATTCGTTAAATTAATGTAGAGTGAAATCTTTCGCTCATTACATAGTGGATGTTGTGTAGGTGTAAAATGTATTTTAATTTTATGTAACTTCATTAATTCTTTAATTATATTGTTAATAAATCCGGTACCATTTTTGGAAATAATTGTTCGGGTATTCCGCGATGTGTAAAATAATTTAACAATTTATCAACCGTTTCAGTTGCTTGCGGTCCTGCAATCAAATCTACTTCTGCGCATCTAGAAAAGCTATCTACAATTGACAAAAATCTTCTTTTTTTTCTAAACGAATACTATTTTATAATTTAAAGGAATTTTTCGTATTTTGTTTTTAAACAAAATTTACTTATATTTATACGATTCTGTATGCGCAGTTTTAAATTTTGGGTATAATATTTTCTTTTAATTTGTAGATAAGTTTCCCGTATTTCTCTATGATTTTTTTTACCTACATGATAATTATTTATTATTTCTTCCAATTCTTCTTCGTTAGATTTACTGTTGCATATTAAGCAAATAGATTTATCCTTATTTTTGATAATAAAGTAGTCGTTTTCCCAATTTTTGTTAAAATTATAGGTTCGTTGTTTTTACTTGGATTGCTCATTTTGGATTGAAATATTGATTTAAAAAATAAATGGGTGCGTGTACTTATGTACGCGTTTTTGAAGTTATACTTCTTTGGCGTGACTAAACGTTTCAGGATTAGTTTTAGCCATCTCGAAGACTAAAATAAAAACAAAATTATAAATTGAAAACTTTTAACTTAAGAAACAAACAAATTAAAACATAATGATTAACGATCGTGCAAGAAGCAAACGAACGATAACATATCCAATTTTTTAATAAGTAAATCAACAAATATGAATATTAATTAAAAAGTTTTGGTTGTAGACATTTAAAAAATCTTTATGTGCACATTTTTAACTTTTTTTATGTTAATTTAAGTTTTGTTAAAAAGTATCCGATTATTACCGGAGGTTTGCTATTTTAAGACTACGTAGTAATTATAAAATATATTATTATTATTTTACTAACAACATATAATACTTACGAAGAATTAACCTTTCTTTTTTCCTGTTTAGCCTCCGGTAACTACCGTTTAGATAATTTTTCAGAGGATGAATGAGGATGATATGTATGAGTGTGAATGAAGTGTAGTCTTGTACATTCTCAGTTCGACCATACCTGAGATGTGTGGTTAATTGAAACCCAACCACCAAAGAACACCGGTATCCACGATCTAGTATACCTCAAGTATACCTCTAGTATACGAAGAGTTAACCTCAAATCTTGAAACGTTTATTGATATTTATGTACAGAATAATTATTATTAGGAGTAAATAAATAAGGTTATATGAACAACAATATTCACAATATAAAATATTAATCGCTTGGCTTCTTACGAGAGAACTTAGCTAAAGTATACACAAACTGAACTTTGTTTAACGGCTTGCTTCATTATATTTATGTTTTTCGTGTAAAAACATAGTCGTGTAAAAGAAGTATAACTTAAAAACATAACACCAATAGCGTGGCGTGACAACAGCACTCGGTGGCAACTAACACCAAAATGCTAATACGATAAAGACTTCGATGGAAAAATGATTATAATAAACGGTCAGTGAAGCCGGTTTAGCGAATTTTAAACTAGCAAAAGGTTTTAAACATTAAAATAAACTTTTTATTTATTTTCTTTAATTTAAAAATATAATCTTTTTCATTATTTCAACACTTTGTCGCGGGCGCGTGCAAGTAGCTCCAAGGGCGCCCGCGGGAACAAGGTTGAGAATCCCAGCCGAAGTAGAATTTTATTCGCCAATTCGGCTCGAATTTGTCCTACTGACTACACTAGTTAAGTTATTTCTTAACAATGTTTATTTTTTTAAACAAATACACTTTATTTATTACACTTCATATATATATATATATATATATATATATATATATATATATATATATATATATATATATATATATATATATATACACCTTTTATTATATTATTATTATTCAATATTACTCTCGATAAATTATAATTAACATTTAGTGTACTTGCGAATTATAAAACGTTAAACGTACATGTGAACGGGTTGATTACTACAAAGAGAACTTACATGTTCATTATATCGAAATGAGTCAAAGAAAATTACAATAAAGAAAAATATTTTTGTCTTTAAAATAACTAGTTTTGTTATTTCTAAGCGTTAATAAACTTCCAGGAATAGATTCCAGTATTAGTGTATATTATATGATAAATACCATATATAATTAAAAAACAACTTGATCAATTTCATTGAAATTTAAATACGCTTTAGTATTGGGGCATGAAGAAGTGCGTGTGAAAATATGATGACATTGTGTTAAAGATATTTCAAGTTATGTTGACTACGAAGTGGTATATTTTTCATATCGGTTTACGTAGCAAGTCTCACTGGTGAACGTGTTAAAACTTTACGCTTGTGTGTACGTTCTACCGGTTAATTGAACGTATGTTCTTAGTACGTTTCTGACTGCGAAATAGCGTGGGCGTCGGAAACGAAAAGCCAGTTTTCTTATTTTTTTGATTCGAGTTCTGAGATTTTTCGACTTCTGTTTCGAGACTTTAGTACTAGAAAGAAAATTTCCAACTTCCTTTCGTGTTATCGATTAATAATACAATTTGTTCAGGTTTTAAATGTTAATACACTCCTCCTCCTTAAAAGTGATTAATTCGACAACTGTTTTAAATGATTCATATATATATATATTTGCATATATTATTATTGAAGTGTCTGTAAATTGTAAAACTAACTATTTTTATCTAGTTATACTTTTTAAATTTTACTTAAAATGTGTTTAAAAATAATACTGTTTTGAGAATATTATAATTATTTTACTAGTTATTAGTTCTTATTGTTCTTAATTATAAGAAAAAGAAATATAGATTGTACTTTAGTTTTACTTAATTAAATGTCAATTTTTACATTAAACAAAATCACACTTTGTACGTGAAAGTTATTTAATGTGAAGATAATGTTCAAAATATATTTCATTTGCGTAATTATTGTTTTTCATTTTTTGAACAATTTTGATGTAGGACAAGGATGTAGAACAAACAGAAATTGCGGTCGTGGTGGGAGTTGCGAATACGGTCGATGTAACTGTGATACAACATATTGCGCGTTTGCTGATTGTAATGAATATCATTCTAGATGCGAAGCTGAAACACGGTACCTTGAACATAAGTGCCCCTATTACTTTCAACATAAAACAATTTATAATACAAAATGTGCTAATAGGCAAAAATGTTATAGTACTTTTTCCGCTTATTATTGTGATTGTAATCCAAAAGTCTGGCGTGGATACGACTGCCGAACAAAAAATACGGGTAAGATACGCGTTAAGTAATTTATTTACTTTATGGCGAATTAAAAAAGCATTTTTTTTTAGTGTATTTGTGATAGCATAATATTATTAAAATCTGGTAATATACTTTATAACCTGTGTAATATGATCGCTGAGTAACGGCTATCGATCGCATTTTGCTTAACTTAAGAACCGCAAATCCAATTTTACTGAAAACTTCAACGTTGGTCAACTGAAAAAAAGTAAGTTACGCAAAATTTTAAAAAATCCTGGAAACTCGCCTCTTTAAAGTTTTGCCAGTTTCTTTTTACTTTTACTATCTGTGCTACAGTTATTTCTGACGTTCAACAAAATTCTTGCCAAAATGCTTCCTAGTAGTTTACTGAATTTATTTTTTGATTCCTAGAGGTTGATTATTTACAAAACTAAGCTTCGATTCAAAAATTGTAGAATATTTTTGAACAATCTGATTGTAAGGTGTTGTCTTCGGCCGAAAAAAGTTGTTTTATCTTTTCTCTTGCCTAATTTATACGCCAAACAAAAACCAAATTAATAGTTTTTTTAAATTTATTTTATTTGCAATACTTTTTTCAAAATCAAATTTTTGAAAACTTTTGTCTGAGTTGCGTTTGTCAATTTCTTCTATCAAAATATTAGATTTTATTCCTCGCATCATAAAGACTAACATGAGAAAAATTAAATTGTATAAAATCAAATGGTACATTTTTTGTTGTACTTTTTATATTTAGGCAAGCGTTAATGTTAGAGATGCATGTCCTTCTTTTACCTTAATATGCTTGTCTAAAAAGGCTGTTAAATTTATTAAGACTAAAAGAAGAATAAAAATTCACTACGTAGGCAGTTTCGTTTAAATCCATTACTGAAAGGTACTGCAAACTGACAGTTGTTATAAATTTATTTTTGTTTTGTTTACTTTTGTTATTTTTTTTATTATCGGTATTGTCATCGTTGTAAACTATTCTACAACATTGTAATGTATTTTTACAAGCAGGTTTTGTGTTTTTCCTGCAGTGAATTTTGTTTGCAATTACTTCTTGCAGCGAGTATTGTTTCTATCATTCTTAACATAGAAAAATGAAATTATCAGCGAGACGGCAGACCTTTCTTATAGAAAAATAACCGCTGTGAAAGTTTTGTTAGAAGGTAGTAAAATATTAGCGGTAAAACAAAAATAGAAAACTGTGCACTCAAATGAAGGATTATGCAGTAAATTTGATCCGGAAATGTCAGCCGAGTTCTGAAAAATGAAGAGATAAAAGCACGGCATCTTATAAAAAGGCAAAAATTTTATATAGATTGCCAAAAAACGATTAAAATGGTCTGAAGGATTATAAAATTTGACTGCAGATAATGAGCAAAATTAAGTCGCACAGAATTAATTTTTAACTTTTAGCTTTGGTATTTATTTATTTATCGAATCTTACTTATTGACGTAACACGACCTTTGTCAAATCCAAAATAATACTGCACAAGAGGATTATTCCGAATGTAATCGATCCGGTCACCTTGCAATTCGATATTTTTAGACCGACTTTACATCTTTTTTGATACCTTCAGGATAATATATTCCCAATTGTGTAAAATAAGTTTGTCTCGGCTTCGACATCAATGGAAATGAAACTTCGTCCAGCGAGCCGTTTCTTCAGGTTTGGAGACATAGCAATTTATAAAGTAATCGCTGTTAGCGAGATCTGGTGAATACGGCGCACGTAGACGAAGGGTTGGTCACGGAATTTTACAACAACTCGAGACGAGTATGCAGCCGTATTTTCTTTACGATAAAACCAAAACCCGTGATATCCAAAAAACCGCAGCCGTTTTCCTGCAGATGGAACCGTTTTTGTTTTCTTCGGCGCATTTTCACTCGCTCCCACCCGCTGTTTGGTCTCTGACCAAATGAATCCGTGTTATCCGTAATTTTATAGAATGTCGAAGAAAATCTACGCAATACGGCTAAGCACCCTCGAGAAATGTTTAGTCCAATACATTTTCCATCGGCTTTTGAACAAACGCAGCATCCATCGAGCGTAAAGATTTTTCATCGTGTAAAATATAGAGTAGACACGTTCTGTCGAGATCATATCTTCAGTCGCCGACCGTTCAATACATATGTGGATTTTTGTGACGATCGATTAAATTCAGCAACCCGCTTTTTTACCGTCTAAAACTGAGCCGATTTCCTTAATGGTGGAATTCTTAATCATTTTGTTGGTATGTGCGTCGGGATTAAACATTTAAAACACGGTACGTTAAAACAGCTCGAAGTTCAATCTTATCAATTTTTCAGAGAATAAAAACTCGTTTGATTTATTTAACCGTTGATTTATCCGACGAATCTATTTTTGAAACGTGTGAAGTCTTGTAAGCAGATAAGTCGATAAATTATAGGATTTCTAATTTATGAAAATTTAGACAAATCTATTCGAGGAGATTGACGAAGAATGTAACAAAAACTTTCAGGACTGTTTTAACGGTGAAAATAAAGAAAAAAGGTCACATAAACGTAGGTTTGGAAACTCTTCGTTAGCGGGATGATCTATAAGGTCGAAAAACACAGTTATGCTTTTTCATAAAATATTTTTGTTAAACGATTAATAAATAAAAAATTTTAATAAAACTTGTTGAGAATTTGATTCCGAGAAAAAAATTGTACGATGTAGTCCACAAACAAACTTAAATACAAACCTAAGAATTTCGAAGTTTACTAAAAATCAAAACTTATGTAGCAGATTTTTACTAGGCGTTACACGAAACAAATTTTAAATATTACAAAATAAAAGAATTAAATATTTTTAGAAAAATAACTAATACAAAAGCAAATAATTATATAAACTGCCGAAAATGTACTCCCGTAGTCGCTTTGCCCGACTTACGCTTTTATTACACTTTTTCTTATAAACTTAAGAGGCCCCACAGGTAGGTAGTCCGGAGGTGTTAGCAAGTCAGGCGACCTTGGAGGCCAGTTTGTTAGGTCCAACACGTCGAATCCTAAAAAGGTCGCATTCAAGTGTTATCTAACTAGAAAAGTGTGGAGTTACCTCATCATGCCGGCAAAAATAGCTTATGGACGGAGAAAGAAATTATTAGATTTGGATCGTTATTTATTTAGAATATCATTGGTTTAAAAAAAAAAAAATGCGGCCTTATTTTACGTGTGATGACTATCAAGCTTATGGTAACATCGGTGGATTTTTTGATCTGCTTTTATATGGATATGTTTTGGCGATCGACTCTATATCGCTATGGAATTCATTTGTGTTCGTCGTTAACGAATATAAGTTGTACGGCAAAGAATATCGTAACTTTGAATTTCAGTAATGAATCGCGAATAAAATGAAAGAGAAACGTTTTACAGCTTCTGTATAAGATTTCGATGCGAAAACCTTTCGTCACGGGGCACACAACCGACAGGTAGGATTTTATTCCTTACTATAACCGGCGTTCTGAAGTAAATGACGGCTGGAGTAAACGGCGTGGAAATGACGGCTGCTTCTATCCTGTACCTCAAACGGGGTAGATCAGTAAGTAGCAGAGGCATACGCACAAGATCCTTCTAGAATCAAAAAGAAGACGAAACAAGGTCAGATCGGGTGATCTTTGAGACCGTTGCAAACAATTCGGAAATTCATTCGACCGATCCCGGAAACGGTTATGCAAAGGCGCACCATCTCGTTGCCAAATAAAATTCTTTGGTACATCTTGCAGTTGAGGAAAGAGCCGTGTATTTAGCATATTCAAAATAAGCAACTCGGCCGTATTATGCGAAGTCCCTTTCTCGATCCTAAGAGTTTACGGCGATTTTCTGACCCCTAGGTACGGATATTGTGTGTTAACTAATATGAAATATCAAACTTATTAAGAGCTATGCGATCAAGAAAAATCGTTGTTTTCATGCTGAAACATTTTGATTCTGAAGTCGGCTGGCACGCCGTCGTAGTCTGTTGGCTTGAAAGCCTGTAACAGCTGTTAAATTTACGGATGTACGTGTAAATATTTACTTAAAATAAACCGATATTGTCTGTACTAGTCGCTTCACGGACTAGTGTTCTTCACTGTCTATTGATATTTTATTTTATTAATAAGAAATAATCTTGTTGATTTTTAATTTTTAAGTGACATTTTCTTTTTTACTTCCACCAGTCATTCGATAAAAATAATTTTCAGCATTTTCTACCATAGTGTACATTTTTCTTTAAATATATTCGGGGTGTTTAATCTTCGTGCTAGACGGTCGTTCAACTAGCCTGTGTATTAAGCTTCTATAAACTGAGAATTCATACAATCATACACTTTTGGTTGTCGATTGCCATCAAAAGGGGAGATGCACAACTAGATGTTAACAGTCCTAAATCCAAAATTTCAGCATTCTACGGCTAATCGTTTTTTAGTTACGCGAGGTACGTTCGTATGTACGTACAGACGTCACACCGAAACTAGTCAAAATAGATTCAGGTGTGGTCAAAATGGATATTTCCGTTGAAATCTGAGAACCCGAAATTTTTCGCCTTCACAATACTAATTTACTTCGTACAAGAAAGTAAAAATAAATTTACTGTAAATATGTATTTAGTATCGCATTAAGTAAATTGTTAAATGTATGTTCCGTCAATAATTAAAATACTTGAAGGAATATACCTTATTAATCCTAATCATAGTAAAATTGTACATAGAAATAACCCGCTACAGTATGCACGTGAAAATCGCAGGAATCCAAAAAAATCTGTGTATTAATGATTCAAATTTTTATATGGCGCAATACACAGAATTTTCCGTTAACTTAAAAACATTAGATTTATATAAATCTAGTTTAAAAAAATTGTCACCTGTTAAAAAATAACAATTGTTTACTAATCGAATAATATTTACTAATAAACATATTAAGGATATGTAAACATTATTATTGTTATATACCCCTGGAATAGCAGCCATTCTAAGGAATGCTTATATTTGAAGCATTTGTTCTTTGTCATTTTTATTGAGTCTTGAACTTACTTTGTTAGAATGCAAAGCTTGTACTCGTTTTATTTGAACGGTGTATATATCCAATGTATTATAGAAAGGATATCTATTTGTAAAATTTATATGTATAATTTTTGATTTTTAAAAAAAATTATTTATTTATTTTTTTAAATATTAAATGTAGTATATGAAATAATATATATACATGTAGTGTTTGAAACGATTTTAATTTTTTATAATTGCAATTAATATATTGATTTTAGCTAATATTCCTCGAGTTACCCGACCTGGATATGCTCTGAGAGTTAAGGATGATGTATTAGCACCTCGTCTATTCTTGGCTTGTCATGAACAAGGAGATCTAGATATACCAGACTCTAAAGGAGTTATACGTATTTTGTTTCCTAATTGGGGAGGTTTAGTAGAAAAGGAGATAAAAAAAAATGATTATGTACCAGTAGCTAACCCACAAAAGGAATGCGCAGATAATAATTTGGATGGTTGTTTTGAAAAAGGAAATTATGTAGCTTCTATAAGGTCTGGTAAGTTTGAATCGGTGTACCTAGGTTATTAAAAATAAGATTATACTGCATTATACAACAATTTTATTTTAATATAAAACTGGTGTTACTGTAAGGATTAATTGTACCGGTGAAGAAGCTACCGGTAGAGAATGATTTTTTAATTTTAATCGAATGTATTGAATCGGTCGCAGTTTAACTTATTCTTTTCCTAAGTAATTTTAATCCTAAGCGATTTTCATCACACTGAATGTCTCCAGCGAATAGCAACGAGTTTGGGGTACGACTTGACGGGTAATTATAATTGTGCATTTGAAAAGTAAATTTTACACCTGTCATGCACTTGCACAATTCGCAACATCAATTCACCATACCGCAGTTGTTGAAGATATCCAGATCCCTTTTATTACTCGACGAGTTAACGAACTTTATCTATTACAGTTAATATACATTAACTGCGACTAATGCATACATGCTAATGAATTATAAAATAGGACGATGTATATCGAAGGAGTCTGCTAGTACATGTTAATCGTATGAGTTCCTGACTGAGACTGAATAATTGTTTTCACAGTCTGATTAAAGAAACAAAGGTTGTAGCTGCATTACATCCTTTCCCGCGGTAGCTTTTCCTGGAAACCATGGATAGGCTACACAAATGGATGGCTTATGAAATGCAATTCGTCAGGATTTTACTTTAACATAACTTGTATGCATTTCTTCTTGTTCTCGAAGACTTTTTTGTTCATGAGGAATGTTCTTGGTGAATCGTTAGTAGCAGTTTTAAAGTTACTGGAGGGAGTGGAGATTTCATCGACAAACATTACTTTTTGCATAATTTTCAAAATTAAAACTCCATCGGCTAAAAAAAGTAAAACTTCAGTGGGCTTAAATCCAGAGAAGGAGGTGGCCACAAGCCCTTAGATATCCGAAAATTCGAAGATTCGATATCCGAAAAGCACTTGCAGTAACTTCATCATGGATTTCCTGTCTGTACGCGCAGTCACCCCGTCCTATTGAATCCAAGCATTATTAATTTCGTCCGCAGGTAGCTCTCCCATGAACCAGTGAATGGCTTCACAATAACAAGCTGAATTTATTGTGTAACTGTGAAAAATATTGAGCAGGTAATTTTTCTCCTGGATTTTGTATCCCGTATCCCAGTTTTCTTATATAGAGGGATTTTGTGTACGGCAGACCATGAGAACGTTAGTTCTAGCGCGTACACATACCCTGATAAATGAAACCGTGCCTCTTATCGGTATAGAAAATGTAGTTAAAAAAATCGAGACTAGAAAGCTGTTAAAACCGTTAACTCTATTGCATTGTTTTCCAGTCTTCGGCTAATAACCTTTGAACCGAACTGCACACAACGCAGGATTACCGGTCTTTGGAGAAAACATTACTCAAAGCGCATGGAATGTAATCCCCCAACACATGTTTTTGTAGGTGTAATTAACCTTTCGAACACCCTGTATTATGCTAATTAGATTTTAAGGTATGACAGTTTGTGAAAGAATCCTATTTGAATTTTTTGTTAATGTATTCAATTAAATTCTTCACAACATAAGACTCAAATTAGATAAATATTTAAATCTGTCATAAGCTTTAATTTCATAAACGTATTTCAAATATGTATTTAATTTCACAATACATATTTTCTGTAATCTGGATCTTTAGCGTACTAGTGTTTGACATTTCACGTTTAGTTTTCAAATAAGGATGAATTGTTTGAAGTGCGCTATAGTATAAACTGCTGAAACTAACATTCTTGTATTAGTGCGATAATAATATTGGAAATGTTATAATTCAAGTTGTTAGTTTGTTTACTTATGAGTATTAGTTTGAATTAATTCCATTGATATTTTATATACAAAACGTTTTATAATTACTTTAAAATTAATTTTTTCTGCTACTGATAAGAGTACATTACGTATTTCACAAAAAAAAAAAGAATTTACATTATTCTGTTGTACAGAATACATTTATATTATACATTACGTTACATTACATTATCTTTCCCGGCCATGTGTGGTTGCCATAAGCAAAACTGTCGCTCAGTTTTGCTTATGTGATGTGAGGTTCAGTATTTGTTTCTTCTGTAATGTAATTAATGTCGATTGAAGTTGAACATTCATCGGTTGAGCCTACTGGGGAATCAGAAATCTCTTTACAAAAAGTTGGAGCGATCAGAATCGTAAATCAATTTCATGAAGTACTGGTCTCGTAGCTGAACGAACATTTGCGTATGTAATACTGTTTTTATTGTTTGAATTGGAACCGGTATTATTTGTTAAGCAAAAATAGCAGTCATAATGGTTAGTAGGCTATCGCCAAATCATAGGTACGCCAAAAGGCAAATGCTCTTTTTTTCTTTTTAACCACAGTGTTAGTTTAACGTAGCACTTGATGCGTGCTACTTGTGGAGCCCAGGATTTATCTTGGTCTCCTAAGGGACAGTAAAATAATGTTTGTAAGCAGTTTTCTTCAGATTCGATGCTGGCTTTCGTTGAATTTTCGTGGTGAATTCTCCGCAAACGTAACAATAAATAGTTGGAAAATTTTTACAAGCCAGATTTTTATTCGTTTTAAAATTCAAAATGTTTTAATGAATGAAAGTAAACTGAAATATTACAGAAAATACTTACATTCTTTCGTTCGGCGTTTGGACAGAACAAAAATGCTACTATAACATGCGAGTAGCAAAGAAAATAATAGAGAAAAGATTGCGTGTCGGTTGGGTACACTGCCGTGTCCAGATCAGGGAGTGGGAACAGAGATGTTTACGATATTGGGCCATCGGACACGTTTCAGCCAAGTGTAGAGAGGTGGACCGGTCAAATTTGTGCCTGCTAGTTGTGCGATTTGTTGTAAGGTATTTGTCCAGATCAACGCAGGGAGAAACAGACTAGCACAGGACCTCTGCTGGGATACTGCATTGAGAGAGCATGTGGACATTACAAACCGAATGTATTAATGGTCTCGGGGCCTGCGTGGCTGGTTGATCGTTCCATGGTGGCGGTGATAGGCTTCCCGGTGCCTGGTGTTAAAGCCATGATGACATGGCTTTGTATGGGCTGAATTGGGTAGTGTTACCATTTTTTCATGCTATCACTCGCCCAATGCGGATATTGGTGATTTTGTTTTCCTTGATCTCACTGAGGAAATTGCTCAACATAGAGGGAAGAATATATTAATTGCTGAGGATTTTAATTCCAAAAGTCCTGAATTTTCCGGAGAAGTAAGCAATATTCGGAGCCGGCACCTCAGTGACAGGATAAGTGCGTTGGCCTTAGTACGCATTAACGGAGCTGGGGCGACTTTCCAAAGAGGCTCCTGTCATTCTATGATTGATCTCGCATTCGTTCCAATGGAGAGAGTTCACGATTACGTGAATTGTCGATCTTAGAAACCAAGAGTCTTTCTCATCATTTGTATATAGTGTACGAAACAAGGACAGGTGTGGTTAGTATTACTCCACCGAGATTGATGGTCTCCAGAGAAGGATGTCTCCTTTTTGGTGAACGTATACAAGCTAGACTGATCGGGATCGCGTCTCCAACTCAGTTTGTTACGATAGTAAAGACGTATGTAAAAAATCTGGTGTTTTGGTCCCCAAGAGGAAAAATAAGCATGCATATTAGTGGACTGAAGAGATAGAGGCTCTCAGGAAGCAGACGTGGAAGTTGCAAAAGATGTACCAACGCTTGTTATGGAGGAATACCCCTGAAGAGAACATAGTTCAAAGCGATTACGTAACTGCTAGAAGTGTATATAAAGCGGCGATTAAAGATGCCGAAAAGAGGTGTTGGAAAACTTTGTGTGAGAGTATAGATCAAGATCCTCGGGGAAGAGGCTTCAGTTTGGTTACTGGTAGACTTGGAAGAAGACTTCCTGCGTTGACTGAGCATCAGGTGAGGGAGCTGATGATTTCGCTATTTCCACGGTGTGATGATCCCCCTAGAGAGAAGATGGTGGCGGATGATATGTAGCTGTTTACAATGTGGGCCTTGATTGAGGAATCCAGAAACAAACATGAAAATTGGGAAAACCCAGAACCCGATGTCATACCGGCCGAGATTACAAGAATACTAGTGGAAAAGATACCGGTATGGATGCTGGGGATCATGATCGGGATACTGCCTGACGAGTATGTACCCCCTACGTGCAAGGAAGCAGAGCCGTTTTTATTAAGAAACCAGGAGCTGAGATTTCTTCAGGAGGATACCGACCCATTAGTCGTATTAATAATGCTTGCAAACTTCTTGAGAGGATGCTGATGGCTAGGCTTAGATGAAACATAAAAAGTAGAGTAGGCTTGAGTGATCCACAATACGACTTACGCAAATATAGATCCACTACGGATGCAGCAGGGCCAGACGATGAGAATAGTAGATGAAGGCGTAGCAGGTACTTGGCGCAGAAGGGAGGTAGTTGTCATATTGTTGGACGTCAAAAATTCTTTTAATTATCTACGGTGGAAGGCAATTTTTTGAGCATTAAGAGAGAGAGAGAGAGCGATACCAAATTACCTAAAGCGGATGGTGCAAAAATATTTACAGAACAGGGAACTAATACTTAACGTGGAGGGAACGCAGATTGGAGGGAATGCACTTGTGCATTCCCTCCTTGTCCCAGGGCTCTGTCCTGGGTCCCCTTCTTTGGTGTTTGGCCTACGAGGTAGTCTTAAGGTTAGAATACGCTAATAGAATTGTACTTACCGCATTCGCCGACGATCTTGCTCTTGTGGTCAGCTGCAAGAGCGAATGTTGCCATTGATATGGTTAACAGGTGGATGAATGATAAGAGGCTGACCTTATCGTGTGAGAACTAGATTTATTCCCTTGACAGCAAGAAGGAGGATCCGGGAGATACTCATACAGGTTCAGGGTTATCTTGTGCGAGCTGAATCTAAGATTAAGTACTTAGGAATTTGGCTAGATCAAAGAAAAAATTTCTCAGTGCATGTGAGGCAGACATGTACAAAGGCAGAGCTGATGATAAAAAACCTAGGTAAGCTTCTATCAAACACGTCGGGAATTCGAGCATCCAAGAAACTGTTTTGTGTTTATCTAGCAAGTTTAATTTTGGTATATGCTGTACCTGTTTGGGGAGAGCTATGGTTATTGACAAAATAGACGCGCCCTTAAAGGAGTCAGACGAATGGTTCTAAGGGTCGCGGCTTCGTATTCTTAAGTATCATCTGAGGCGCTTTTTGTTATTGTGGGTTTTCCACCAATATAACAACTGCCCGAAATGAGGATGAAAGTCGGTAGAGGTGTAAAGAAGGATGAGTTATTTAATGATATGATTACCAACTGGCAGAACAAGTAGAACAACTGATCGAAGGGATGTTGGATCTATCGTTTGATAAGGGTTGTCGGACTGAATCCTATTATTTAAATTCAAGATTCTTTATAGGATAACTTGACTCGCTCAAATTTTAAAAGTTAACTGTTGGATAACAGATTGTTAAAAGTGAACAACAAAAATTAACTGAAAATTTTCATAAATTGCTTTTTTCTTTTGGTAACCCAATGTAGGTCCATCGATATGTTTTGGCCTGATACTTTTTCCTCTACCTTGCTCATTACTCCAACTTCAATTAGTATGCATAACTACATAGTTCTGGGAGTAAGTAGTAGTTTAACCACGGAACTCATGATTTTTGGAGTAGTTATGTTGAAGTTAAAATGGATTTCCTTAAAAATTGATGTCTTTTGTAGAAAAATATGATATAGGTGATTATTGTAAACAGAGTAATAGCATTCTTAAAATTCTGTTGTTGAGAATTTATATCTTATCTGTGTATCTATCTTTGATGTATTCCATAATAGTGATTGACTAATCTGAAAGTAGTTGTTAATGTTGGTTTTTATTTTGACTGAATATTTTCTGAGTCTAGACTGGACAGATTGTGTAGTGCAGTCTCTTTTGTACCTGCAAATTGTCTTGTTTGAAATTTGATTTGTGAGTGAGGTTTTTGATAGATATATATTGTTAGATTTTTTAAGCCCTTTTGTAATACGGAAAAGTATTTTTCGGGGACGTTCTCATTAAGAATTTGAAGGAAATAATAGAATATTTGTTATGGAATTTCTTAGTGTTTGTACATCTGCGCTGAATTTTATTATCTTCTGTTAAATATCTCCTTGTTTTCAAATTGAAAGTATCCATAGAAATTGGGAAAATAAAACTAACGTTTATTCTGTTTTGTCTTGTTTTTCAAAATGTGCTCTGAATGATGATGAATAGAAGAGCAGTATTATTTTTATTGATCATTCCTTACTTTGTCATGAATTTTTTGAAAATGGTAAGGATACACTTAGATAATGCGACATTATCGCAAAGTAATTAACATTACACCCCGATAAATTATAACCGTACACAGATAAAATCACTTCACTATGAATTACTGGATAACTAAAATATCTAGTAATTTTTAGCATTAGTCAAAGATGCTTTTACTTACTATAGACAGATTTGAGCAAATCTGTACAAAAAAATACTGTATTTTAATTAGTTTTTGTATAATTAATTAAATATTAGAAATATTTATTTTCTTATGCCTCTTTTCAGGTAGTCGTTTGTGTTACAAGTTTATTTTTAAATTTCCTTATAATTTCATCCATAGCTCCGCATATGATTATAGAAGGGACTGGTTCAGAATAATGCATGAATATGTAGTTGGTGGAATACCTGAGGTAAATTTTGTAACAAATATTGGTGTCTACTCTGATGATACCATTTACCACAATCAATGTAATCTTGAATTACATTTTCTTGACACGTATGTTACCCTTTGCTGTGGCTTTTTTTATTTTAATGATTAAATAATAACTTTTATGGTTAATAATTAAATATTAATTTTTAATATCGAACATCTAATATTTCATACATCTTTAATATTTATCACCCTTCGATATTTCCTGGAGTTTTTCTGATCTGTATTTACGTAAAATATATAATGAAGAAAGAAAATATCCAGAATCATCTCCATTACAACTGTTATATGGTGATAGTTGCTGATTATAAAGAAAAATTTGTATTTTTAAATTAAACGAAACTGAAAATTAAAAAAGTAATGAGACATAGGGGAAAAAATAAAGCATAATAGATGCTTGCAGAGTCATATTCTGTTGAAGTTTTTATATTTTTGATGTAATAAATCTCAGCATTCTGAGAAGAAAACCTTTCCTTTGAAGGACTGGTTCATTGCCTGATCGACTCATCAGTATTAGATATTTGGTAAGATTTAACACTTTATTCATAAAGGAATTTGTTGTCTAATTCAGTAACTGTTGATTGTCAATAGGTAATCCATCTTTTATTCCAGATAACTGAGAATCGGTAGCTGAAAGTAAATCCTACTTACACTGGATTGGTTGAAATATATACTATATGCTTGACAACATTTTTCTGCAAGGAACAAACAAATTTTGATTTGAAAGTTTTTTTTTTAATCAAATTTAAAAATAGTTTTTAATACATTAAAGTTTTACTGTGTTCTAATATAACTTTATACTGAATTCAAAAATGCAATTTGACTATTTCCAATTGAAGAACAGTGCAGTACCCAAATTTACAATCTTCTCTAAGATTTCACATTGAGGAATTAATCTGTTCTGCATCTTCCAATACACGTAAGTTTAGAAGAAGAATTGAAACATGAAGTAGCCACTGAAGTTTAACACGAGGAGCAAGGTAATCCTGCTTTTGAAGCAGAATACTCTTCCTGTGAAACTCATATTATAACTCTAAGGATCAAAGCCGAAAGTCTCAAGAATCTTCTCCATACTGATACTAAAGTGTGTTTCTTTTGTAAATGTCAGGAAGCATTTCGAGACTTATATCCTGAAAGAAGGGATTTAGTGTACTGTAACAATATTTGTGTCGTCGTGAGTGCAAATCTACAGAATTGAGACTGTTTATTGATTCTTTGAAAATTGTTCTGAAAGGCTGTGTTATTTGGCACAATGGTCACAAATTTCCTGTTGTGCAATTAGCTTATGCAACCGCCATGAAAGAATGTATGATAATATGAAAATCCTGTTAACACAAAAATTACTGTTAGACTATATGTTTCGATTTAAAAAAGTAATTATGCGTCTGTTTCATTACACTAAAATTTGTTACTTTTTGAGCAAATGAGCTGCTGAACAATGAATGGCCAAATCATGAAGCACTTGCACCCGGACAGAAAAATGTTGTATATCCCTTTAAGTTGGAAATGATTCTACTTCCACTCTATGTAAAATAAGGGCTTTTCAAAAACTTTATCAACGCGATCGATAAATAGCGGTACTTACTGGATTTCATTATTTGAAAGAAAAATCTCCTCGTGTCTGTGTGACTAAAATCGAGGGAATTTTTGTGAATCCTGAAAATAAGAACTTCGGCTAGAGATGTACAATTCAAAGAGCTGTTAGCCAAGTGGAAAATCAGTATGGAGGTCATTTAAGTGCAGAAAAAAACATTTTAAGAAACCCTCCAACTAATGTGAAATTGTGGGTGAATTATGACAATTATACAGGCTGTAATATGGCCATTTCATTCTGAACAATCTTTGCTACCAGCACATCTGTCATGAAAAACAGGAACTAGTGAATGTGAAGTGCAAGAATGCTTGCAGGTTATTGTTAGATGCTAAACAGGAAAACAGGTCGCATTTTTAAGTCTAATAATGATCTGCATACATGAATAAATTCTTTAATTTCTTTTAAAGTGTATCGCAAAAAAAACTGTCGGCATCCAACGTATTTACGTATTTGAATTCAGGATGAAAAGTTCTTTTAGGATTACATATTTTGTTCCTTGTGCCAAAAAAATGGTGTTCGTCATTGTTATCAGACGATATTTTGGCTTTTAAAATTAATAAAAATAATAAATCACTTTCCTTTCCTTATTTAGATATCGCATCGCTACAGATTCTTTCACCATATGCAATACAGTGATTATCATTATACATTAAAAGAAACCATTCGCACAGGAGAAATCTTATACTTGTAGATATAACGTATATGATGAATTATTTCTGAACCGAAGGGGACAACAATCTATTGTAAAATTCTCCTGGCACATGTAAAGCATGTATGCCTCTACACAAGTACTTTTAACAGAATGAACATCACTAGTAGAGCTGAAGATCTACATTTTGGAGTGCTGATGTGCAACAGTGAGTTCAGCTCATCGAATAAGGAAAGTGGAAACCAGTTTAAAGAAAACTGATCGGTGAAACATATTTTATCGTACCGGGCTGTCAACCGCATTTAAAAGTTCAATTTAGCCTGCCGATCACAACGACTCGTTTAATCATAGGGCAGGTAAAACTTACAAAACGTTAACAAAAATAAAAGTCATAATGAACCGTAATCCGGTCACAGATGTACTGCACGAGATATTGTTGTTTTTACAAATCAATGAATGCAAACTCTTTCGACGGGTTTACTTTTATCGTCTTTACGTTTCCAAGAACAAAAGATTTTGTAGAGTTAGCCTGCGGTAATGAAGTTGTGATTTTAAAAATATAAAAATATCCTTAATTTATACACAAGAGGAATTTGTTACTGTATGGAGCACGATATGCAATATTTAGTTATGAAATGAATAAAAATTGCTAGTGGTGAATTCAGTAGCAAATCTTAATTTCCTTCCCCAATCATGGTTTTATGATTGATCATGTTACTTCGCTAAAATTTGAAACTGCTAAAAATTTTTGTGTTGTTGCGATGCATGTTGTTTACTTTTAATTAAAAAGTAAAGCGCATCAAAATAAATATAAATACATTTATAAATGCATACATTTAAATAGATTATATCCCAGAATGTTATTTAAAACAATGTTATTTTTAGGGTGTATGGAGACATGCCAGGTATTTACAGGCCAGAAGTTTATTCATTTCTTATTAGAGTGAGGTTAGTTGAACATCCTTTTTATTGCGAAGATTATAACTTTGTTGCTTGTAAGAATAATATCACTTGGTATAAAAGTAAGTTCAGTTGCTTAAAATTAGTATAGCATTATTTTGTATATATATATATATATATTACTTATACAGAGTCATTCACGGGAACAGGATGTTTTTAAAATAATCATAAAAAATTGAATATTTGCTTTAAAAAAGTTTTATTGGTACTGAAACGCTTGTTAAATCAAAGCATTTGTTACTTACTCATGAACGAAAAATTATGTCCGGCAAGCGATGTCCATTTTGGGCAATACATTGTTGTAGCCTTTCACGGTAGTAACTTGCCTGAATTCTTTGCAGCATGTCTACATCAATCTGGGTGACGTGATGACGAATTGTGATCTTTAGGTCCTCCAATATACGCGGTTTATTCCCGTACACACGCGATTTCAGAAACTCCCACAAAAAAAAATCACAACTACTCAAGTCGGGGGACCGAGGGGGCCAAGGAATTTCGCCGAATCTGGAAACGATCCGTCCCGGAAACAAGTTACGGAGAACAGCCACCGTTGCCCTCGCTGTGTGCGCTGTAGCTCCATCCTGCTGGAATAACACATTTTGAAAATCGATTCCCCGGTTTCGTAACTCACGGATGAAAAACGTATTCAATATCGCAATGTAACGATCAGCTGTTACAGTTACGGCAGCGTCATTTTCTTCAAAAAAATACGGTCCGATAACACCGACCTTTCCTATTGCACACCAAACAGTCACCTTTGGGCTATGAAGTGGTCTCTCGTGAAGCCGATGCGGGTTTCTTTCTGCCCAATACCGGCAATTCTGTTTGTTGACGAAGCCATACGGATGAAAATGGGCTTCGTCACTCATTAACGATAACAAATTTTCATTTTCTTCAAAAACGGTAAGCATTTGTCGACAAAATTGTATTCGCTGCGTGAAATCTTGCTCGTTTAACTGCTGTACGACGGCTATCTTGTAAGGTTGGAAATGCAGGTCTGTATGCAGAATTCGTCTTACCGTACTTGTGCTCATTTGAAGCGCTGCTGAATGCCTCTGAATAGAGCGGCGTGGGCTTCTGACCATGGCTTCCCTTACTCGTTCGATGTTCTCCGGAGTGCTAGCAGTTCGTCGGGGGCCCGGTGGTTTTTTCTTCGATATTGAACCGCTTGTTCAAAGGTTGTTTACCCATCGTAATATTGTGTTACGAGAAGGGACACTTGCATTACGATGGATATTAAACTGACGGCGGAAATCTCGCTCAAAATCGGAAATCTCGTAACAGCAGTTACGGATTCGTCATTTCGTACAAAACTGTCATACGCGCACAGGCGTTGGTCTAGCGTCCACGGCTCCATCTCAACGACTAAAATGTAAATGCTATGAGCAAAGGAAACATCAGACACTACCCACGTGCCCATTCCACCACGAACGCCCGAGAACAACCCACTTAAAAAACATCCGGTTCCCGTGAATGACCCTGTATATATATTATCTGTAAACATTATTTCATAGACGACAAAAAGTACGTAATAGGTCAAATTAAAATTCGAGAAACCAAAAACTTTTTGAATTTATTATAATAAGAAAAAAGTTTACAGATTCACGTAAAAAAATTCATACAAATCAAGCAATATTTAATATAATTTCCTGCTTGCACACAGTTGGAAGTAAATTATTTATATAATCTATCCTTCGCCGTAATCAGTGCCTTAAAAGTTCATCCGTTGGAAGCTTATAAATAAAAGCGATTTTTTTTTTGTATTAATATTAAAGAATACATTAAATAACGCTGACTACGCATAATTGTTTTTATGTAATGTCTAAAAGATTTTTCCTTACGATAATATTTATAAATACAAAACTTTTCCTCGATTTTTAGTTTGACGTTATTAGTTAATATATTCTAGTACATAAGCACCTACATGCTTATGTATCGATTACTCGATTTCTACGTACAGATATACTATGACGGCAATTTTGAATGCACTTTTTATTTAGGCGTCATTGAGTGCCAAATTTCGAAGGCGAACAAAGTCGTCTAGAATAGGGATGGCAAATACAATTTGCCATCCCTATTGCCCACCATTTTTGAAAAAGTTTTAAATTTTAAAGGATTTTTCATTTTTGATCGTATAGTTAGCATTTTAACTCTCCTATATTGTATTTTATTAGCTCATTTTTAATTGTTTAACTTAACAATTTATTTAGAAATGAATTAATTTTGTTCAGTCTTATTGCTGTCGTAAGGTTAACAGTGCGGTATCATAATATGCCTCGAAATTGTGTAAATGATGCGGATGCCTTTTGTTATGTACGTAGCGAGTTTACCGTAAAATCAAATAGAAAAAAACCATTACTTCTTTAATTAAAAAAGCATATCTTTTGTACTTTCAGTGTAAAATTACGATCAGGATAAGACATGGACTCCTCATATAGTATGCACTAATTTACTTCAAGAAAATATAAAAATTTCGTGCTTTCGAAACTAAAAAAAAAACTTTCTTAGTAGTTTATCGATGAAAATAATCTGGTTTATTGCACAAATATTGATGAGCTTATGTTGCACTTAGGAGACAAGTTCATAAACCTGAGGGCTGGCGTCTTTTCATAGATTCGTTCAAGTATACTTTAAAGCGGTTCTACTACGCAACGGTAACAAATATCATTCGATACCGATCGCTTTTGGTGTTAATTTGAGAGACATACGATGTGATTATAGACTTTCTTGAAAGAAAAATTATAAAAACATAGCTGGAACATATGTGGTGATTTATAGCTGTTTTGTTAGGCGTGCAGTTAGGCTATACTAAATAGATGTGATTTCTTTGCGAATGGGACAGCCGAGCCGGGGATAAACATTATGTTTCCAAACGGGAAAAAAAATGTTACCTCCCTCTCTATATCACGCTAGGACTATTGAAAAATTTTGTTATTCCCGGATTTTTGTACATCAGTCAGAAATTTACAAATGTTTGTGAAGGAAAAATTAAAGACTTGGTCGAAGATGATGTATTTAACTTAACTCGATGTTAAATGATGTAGAAAGTTGAAGCTTGGGCAAAAGTTTTATCTGCAAACAAAAATCCGACGATTACAACAATATTGTTAATTTCATACAGAACTACGGGATGTAATATGTCTTTGAAAATACATTTTCTTCAAACACATTCGGATCTTTTCCCGGACAACCTCGAAACTTCGAGGTTCGTTACTTACGTAGTGACGAACACTGTGAACGTTTCCACAAAGATATTTCGGTGATGTAAAGCCGCTATAAAGGGAAATAGAATACTGACATGCTAACCGATTACTGTTTGACATTAATTTGGGATGTACCTGAGGCTATTTATAAAAGAAAAGCTTCAGCGAAATCATTCTAACACAGGTATGGCCGTGCAAAATAAGAAATTTTACAGATTTTAACTATATTTTCCCTTATTTTTTTTTTTTGAAGCGTAATTTATTTAAAACTAAGGGTGATGGTAAAATTGTATTTACAGATCTGTAATGTACGCACAAAAGCAATTCAAGAAATGGTATCGCACTTAGATAAACATTAAAGAACGTTTCTTTTTGTCTATCGGTGTTATCGTTGCTCCAGTATCCACAGATTTGCTTATTCACATCGTAGAAAGTAGCCTCTGTAAATATTACTGAATTAGAAAAATTTGCATCCAAGTGGTATATTTTGCATTATATCAAAATGTTACGTAAGTTCACACACAAGCTGTGCAAGAATCCTTTATAAGGATTTATAATACTTTTTCAGCCGTTGTAAGGGTGAAATTATTGTTTTTAAAAATTTTGTTAATTGAGAAAGTAACTATAGGGTCCTCGATTAACGTCCGCAAAACATCAGTCGTGGCAGTTTTTGGTCTCTCGGAGCGAGAACAATTTCTTGCAGTACCGGTTTCTTCAAGTCGTTACTTTGTCACACTCAATTTACTTATTGATTCTCTGTTTGAAATCCTTTATTAAATAAATCGCATATCAACTAAATGAATAAACGAAGATAATACAAAATTTGCAATAGAGAACAAAGATTTGAACCGCTCTCACTTGTGGTTACAGCGTAATTAATTTGAGAGAATATCAAATACTGTATTTTTAACCCTAGAATGGTACGTATACGCCTATTAGACGTAGTTCAGTAGTTGAACAGCCGCCATTTTGTTTTGGAGGAGAATAATACCCCTGCCTTCTTAGATATACTACACCTGACTCTCCATTGGAGGATTAGTGTACTTCAAACCTCAGAAGTGTTCACATCAAGGTCAGTGCATTTTTTCTAACAAATCCTACCACGCCTCTCAGGCGTGTTGGTACTATTCTTGATGTATTTTTTTTTTTGCTAAATATAGCAAGCTATAATGCTTACATTATTTATTTGCACAATTTTTTTATGAAAAATAATGGTGACAAGAAGCCTTTGTCAAGATTTCACTTCCTCATGAAATTGGCCGATCAACTGTCAATTCCGTGGATGATGGAGAGACTGAAACAGTCACACATGCCTCACAACCTACGAAGCATCATAAAAGATTGTCTCGGTGTGACGGATGCACCTGTTGAAATACAAGCGGCATCAAAATCTGAAAAAAGGCAGTATTGTACGTACTGTTCTTATAAGAAGAAAAGAATGAGTAAAATGACCTGCTGCAACTGCAGAAAGCCAGTGTGTGGCGAACATTGTTTCAACATTTGCCAAGTTTGTAAAAAATAATAAATTTATGACCAATTTTTGTTTAAATCTCGTTAAAGTGTTTTTTATATACCTCATCCTTTCATTTAAACATTTTTACCTGCTTGAAAAAATTCCTGGGAATCGAATTCAAATTTATTTTCTATAATGATGTTTTCTTACTTGCAGTTTTGTTTAATGTTTAATTCTAAGAGCAGTTTTTCTTTCTATGATATGTAGTAAGTATGCAAATAGAAGAAGATTTAACATTTATTGACATTTACAGAATTTAAAATATTTATTATACCATTTTTTGGCACTTTTCAGGGCTGTACGTCTATAAGACGTATAGGTACCATTCACTATTGTTGTGTATAGGTACTATTCTAGGGTTAAGTTGAAGTAAGAAGCCAAAATTGAAATTAATAATAATCTGAATTGTTTGCAAGTAAAATCTGGTTTACTGTTGTAAATTTTTGATAAATTTTTTAATTTATTAATTTATTGTATTAAATAATTTAGGACCAAAAAATGTTATTTGTAGTAGTGTTATTTGATATTATTAAGTCATCGGATTAGATTGTAGATCGATAATGTTAAGGAGTTTACTATCAAAATCCGTCATATTAAATCGTTTAGGGTAATTTAAAATCGTAAAATATTTGTGAAAATCGTTTCTTAATGGAAAAAAGAATATTTGGAAATTCATAGGCGAAATTTCAACTAGCTTTTCCAAAAACTTCCTTTTCATCCGTTAAATTTGCACTTCAGTATTCAAATTTTCCAGATTCGACATCTCTTAACGAAAATGTTTAATTTAGTTTGTCATTATTATTTTTTAAATCGGCGCTTTATATTCACGCAAAAGTAGACGTACTTTTTCATAACTGTTTTTAAAAACTTTTCATCGAAAAATAATTCGAGTGTGACGTCATCAAAGAAGAAATTTCAAAACCAGGTTCTGTCTTATCGTTTTTAACGGCTATATTTTTTCGGAAATTTCATTATGAAGGATGTTCGACGTACACTAACGTACACTAACACTACGTACATGAACTCATTAGCGTTTCATGATTAAATTCGGGCAGTTAAACGCGCAGGGTGCTTATAGAGTTCAGATTGAGCCGGGTGAGATTGCTCCACGTAGAGGGCTGGATGTTGTTTTATTGCAGCATTCATATGCTGTGTCCGGTGAACTGCCAGGTTTCTTAGTTTTGAAGAGATTCTGTTGCGGCTGTGAAAGCATGTCCGCTGTTGTGTGCAGGAAGGAAATAGATTGTGTCTACGTTCGACAGCTCTCAAATAATCAACATGTTATCCGCGGGGATGTTCAGAACTTGCATCTATATATGTTAAAAGTTCATACTTTCCTTGTAGAGACCCTGATGATAGTCGGCTTTAGGTCTGGGATAAACTCCTACGATTCTCTGGTACCTGACCGATCCTTATTGCTAAGTCATTATTGTAACATAGCGGTTTCACCGATGATGGCGGTGAATTAATAGAAAACGTTTTAGCCCGATAAGATCTACAGGTATTTAATGTACCTGGTGAGTTGCCCATCTACGCAGGTATGATAAATGGGCGTCGACTATTGAATGTTCGGTGGAACGAACATCAATGTCACGTTTGTTAGGTTTTATTCCTGCCGATGTGTGTGACTCGAAGGGGGTGGATGATTTCCTCTCGAGCTCGAAAAATTATATATTAAAATAAAACGCTATTAAAATTAATCGACGAGAACCCAAAATCCCGTTTAAAATTACATCCGAGTACTAACCGCATCCGACGTCGCTTAACTTCGGTGATCGGACGAAAACCAGTGTATTCAACGTGGTATGCCGCTGGCAAAATTTTATTGAACGGGGAGGTGAATTTTGCATAAATGTGCGTGCAATCAAAAACTTTTATCTTGCCGAGCCTGGCGCGTTTGCCGCTTATTTGCCATCCCTATGTAGAGTCTTTTAATGAACAATTAAATAATTTAACTGGTCCACAGACCCGTTTATTAAGTAAACATTAAACTACAGTATATTCACCTGACTCAGGTCTACATAGCCTGTCCTTTTTCATAGATATTTTATCTAAATCATTCGTTCTCAAAGTGAGTGATTACTCCCCTGGGCGCTGGAGGCCTTCAGCGGGAGGGGGGCAGTAGAAGACCTACAGAAATTTGAGGTCGTTCAGGCGGTTTAGGAAGGCGATGGCTGATTAAAAAAAAGACAAAAACTATGTTTTCTGATATTTCAAACTAAAATTTCAACCCCTACTACACTAGTACAAAAAATTAAAGGGATTCACCTATATACTACGATAAAAACTTATATTCAAACTACTTTAACTTTGCAACTAAGAGACTTTGAGAGACGAATAAAAAAAAATAATAAAGCTTGAATACTCTACTTTTTGACAGTATACTTCAGGTTTCAAAAATGATCAAATTAAAAAAAAAAATCGGTGAGAAGAAAAGGTTTTGCAAGTGTTTTTTCGTGTTTGATCGAACACATGGGAAAGACGAAATTTTTTCAGTAAACTGCATTGAAATCGTTTGAAAGTTTAACAATTTAAGTTTTAATTTATTTTTCTGTATGTCTCTGTACGATTTTTTTGAAACGAAATATTCCACTTTTAAAGAGACATTTACACTTTTAATGCTTCATATTTCCCGACCTAAGCAACGTATGTATTGATACAAATAAATATGTAAATTAAAGTGGTTTTTAAGAGCGCAACTTAAAAACAACAATTGCAATTAATATTTTTAACAGATGTTAAGTTGGACGAATGTTTGAGAGAATAAATTATCTAAATCGACATAGATTTAAAAAAAAATGTTTTTGATTATATTTATTCTCATTAAATATATAATAACTTCCTTATTAACAATAAAAAAACAATACAAAAAGAGATAAAGATTGGAATCGCGTATTAGTATCAAAACGTTATTTGATGGAATAATTTAATTTAGGCGTAAAAAATTATTTTCAATGCACCATTTAATTTAATCACATATGTTTAAAATGTTTAATCGCATCAATATTTACCTACAAATTATGTAATAATAATTTACTATAAGTTATACCATTGATTAATAATGTCAAATGAGATCGACGGCTTTGATACGGATAGAGATTGATAAACGATCGATTTTATTCTCATTGTTCTTGTAAAAAATTTATATCGATAAAATTAACTGGACTTAGGGCAGATTTTGTATTTCAGTATAAATTATTGTTGTGCTGAGGTAGGAAGGTTAGATTACGTTAGGCGTTAGGTAGGTTATAAGGATTTGGAATTATCGATTAAGAGATGGAATTAGATTTTTTTAGGAATCGAGGTTAGTCCACCTCGTATTTTCATAACTGCGGAGACTGATGCAAAGGCGCGTTTCCTGGCTTCGTAACTTTACATAACGCAAAAATCACTTTAATCAAATCGAAATAATTTCTGAAATATGTAGCCAAACTGAGTTTTGGTTTTATTGTCGTTCGTACAGGCAAAAATGATGAATGTATTGAAGACGTAAACCGATAAAATTGTTATTGTAAATCGTTATTATTGTCTACAGTCATCCGTCAGTGAAGTATTTATTTAGTTGCCGGAAAAATGAAGGAGATTTAATTTTAATTTATAAATATCTAACAGGTGATGTTAAATTAAAGCCTACACTTCCAATTCACTCAAAGCGGGATTCTTTCGCACGACTGTTAATCACAACTATAAATTTGTAGACCCCCAGGCAGATGCTCACATCCAGACAAACCGGACGTTTCCGAAATGGCGCAATAAAAAACACGGCGGACTGCTTGATTTCACTTCGACAGTTACTTTGCCAAATTAATGCGGCTCCGTCTGATCCAGCAGTGAATGTGTGCAAGAATTAAAATTTTCTTGGAAAAATATAAAAATAATTTTTTGAACGATTTTTAAATATTTAAATAGCAGATAGATCGTGTCGGAGATTTTATATTTTACAAATCTGGTAGATTCAAGGGCTACAAAAATTTAAAACTGTCTGATTTTTAATTATTTGAACGATTAAAAATTGTTTGTAGGATTGAGAATAGCATCATATTAGATTAAATAGATTTTACATTCTAGATAACTCGTTACTAAACGTTGAATACTAATTCGGTTCACAGTTTTCAATACATTCGGAGTAGTATTAATACATAATTCATTAGTGCGTTCACAATCGTAACTATTTATTTATATTTTAACTGTGTAGCATACGAGTAGTAGCCATATTATATTGTGTGGGAATCAATAAAAATTGCTTTCTTTTCAATGAATTCTAAAGTAGAAATAATATATTTGATCTGTTTTAAGATTTTTTATTTAAATTTTTTTAATCGATTGTAGATTACCTTATTTTGTATTAGCAATCGATCTTATTAAGCGGTGAATTATTTAGTTAGGTAATTACCATTGTAGACCCAAGCACCCACGGAGGAAAAAAATAAAAATTTTAAATGAAAAGCTCGTTGTGTAGGGGGTTGCGGCACGTTGTTGAAGAAAAGCAAGGGCTGTGACAACCCTAATCAAAGTGACAACCCTCAGTCATAAATAGATGATTTTGAGATATGAGAATTTAATTTAATTTTTTAATGCTTGACTATTTAGCGGGTCAATTATTTAAGAAGTATTATACAGACCGCTTTTGAACTAGCGATAAAAAAAAACATTAAAACTCTTGCCTATTGATTAAGTTTTTTGTCTGAATTTTTTGTCAAGATTTTTATTTTTCAAGAGACTTTAAAATGACTGTGTGTCATATTAAAAAATCTATTTTTTTGGGGTAGGAGCATTTGGTGAATTTCATTTTTGTATCTTTTGCAATCGAAAAGTTACTTCAGAATTGCCGAAATGTAGTTAACATGTTTACTGAATCATATTCAAATGTCTATCCGTTATCTACATAAAATACTCAGTTTGTGTGTGTTTGAAATTAATACTTGTTCGATCAGAAAAATTATATGATATTTTATATATGATATGATCAGAAAAATGTGCGATATTTGGAATGTATGTAGAAAATTTTAACTGATTTCTGAATGCTTGTTCAGAAGTAAACACAGTTAAAATGAAAGATCATTGTATTTTTAATGAAATTGCAATTTTTTGTAATTTAATTCTTAAAATAACTTCTTAATGTGAGAAGTTTTACTGATTTTTCAGACTGATCGCATTACTGTGTGAAGTTCCTTTTTCCTTAGGTGTAAACAGAGCATCAATGTTTGTTTTTTTAAAGCAGATTATTATTTTTATTTTTATTTTTATTTAGCAGATTATATGTTACGAGGTTATTATGAAGGTAATACCTCTGCCCGAACGGAAACGTCTAAAATTGAAGGAATTCCTATTAATAATGGTACAAGTTTGCTTGATGGATTCAACCATGTAGTGTTCTCACATACACAATCATGGCTATGGAAAAATGAAATCACTATAAGTAAAAGGGATAATTTTAATATGGTAAGTACTTAAATATGCATTTGGATTATGCAAGGGGAAACAGTATGGTAGGAATAGGGGAAATAACAGGGAAGCATTTACGGTGTATATAAAATCACTGCCTTTCACTAATTAGTACTTTTGAGATATTTCTGAGAAAAAAACTTTTATTATTTTTTTAAAATTTTCATCTATAGATGAAATACAAAAATACAACCGGTATATAATTGTTGTGAGATTAAAATAGTTGGGGAATCGATTATAATCGAAACTCTTGGCATTATTATTATTATTGGTGCTAAATTAAATTTGAAAGTTGTTATTAAAAATACTTGTGCAGAATAAAGCGACTTGTACACAAAACGAATTGAAAATACCATTAAACAAAGTCAAATGATTGAGACTTAAAATTGCTTACATTTTATGTTATGTGTTGTGTTGTTCAATGAAAGAAACTCCTTATTGACAAATACAATGTTAACACTAGGTTTCTTTGAGTAGAATAAATGGTTGCTTCACGTTGTGCTAGTATAAATTAAATGCCGGGATGAATTATCAGCAGATTAACCGATTTAAACGATATAAAATGATTATAAACTATTGAAGATGGATACCGGAAGAATTAACAAATGCGTATTAAAAATTTAGAACAAGGATGTATGAGGTGTAATTAAAAATACACCGACCTTGGCTCAAAAAACAAAAATACGTTCTCTGTTCAACGCTTGTTCCCTTCAAAGTAGGCACCGTATGATGTAACGCTTATTCCAGCGATGTTTAAACATCGCCGAACAATTTGTTCAGCAATGGAATGTTGTTTAACATTCCAGTTATATTCGCTGGAATTAATGTACATAGTTCACTGGAGAATCAATGTACATAATTTCATACTAAACCAGAACGAGTCAAGGTCCCATGAGGTTCACGCCGCGTTACAACTGGTTCTCAATAAAAAATAATTTTAGACTTTTTGATTATACACCTCCAATATCGATCATAAACTAATAACATTTCCTTCTTTATTAACATGTATCGGTTGGAAAATTCTTCAGAGAATTTAGTTCAGCCTAGGTAATAAAAAAGGTGTGCATGACTATGCGTTTTTTGTACATTAATCTGTTTTGACCGTTTCAGTGGTTAGAGCTAAAAGTAAATTTTTAGAAATTTAAATTAAAAAGTTTTCAAAATAATTTAGTACTAAACTACAAAGTTTTATTGCATTAACAGATCGCGTAAGTTTGTATTTTTAATTAATAGCGGTTGAATTCTTACGAATTAACACACCTGCATGTACACGGTGAATCAAACGTGTATGAAAAAGATTCTACTTCACTCCTAGGAATGACTTGCTCAGAATTCACCACCAATTAAAATTGTATACTTCATTAAACTTAATTTTTTTTTTTTTTAGAGTGTTTTACGAATAACGGTGGCAGAACCTACTGCAGTTATATCAGGTGGAACTTATCGTATGATCAATACAAAAGATAAAATAACGTTGAATGGATCCGATTCATATGATTTGTTAGACAATAAACTTCAATATCACTGGAGCTGTGATGAGCTAGACAATAAAAATTGCAATGTTTCGGTAGGAGGTAAAATTTTTTTTTTTAATCAGATTATCTAATAGTAGGAAATCTAATTACAAAAATTCCTTTAGGCACGCCGGAAGGCGGAAGTTGATCTTCCTGGTGCTAGTTAAGAAAAACTTAACATTTACTCAATACGACAATGCATATGAAAAAAGTTTCACACGGTTAGCATACGACAAACCGCATCTTCTTACAATCGCAGCAAAATTTTGTTCATCCCTTGCCGTAAGGTTGGTCGTATAAATAATTGTTACGTTTTAGATAATGTTTAGAGCACTAACGACCACTAAACAGATTCGATACGGTGCCTATTGAAGAAGGTACGATTTTTTTTTCTTGGAAACCCCATTCTTCCCACCTCCTGGGCCAAACGGTTGGTGTTATCAAAAAAAATTTACTTAGATAAGTTTTTTAGGCCTTTATCCAAAGAATAGTAGAAACTTCAAACGAATTTGATATTTTACTTAATAAGAAATTTATAGTGATATTTTGTTTTTTCGAAAAGGTCTCGCCATTTCCCCCCACGGTCCGATTTTGCCCATTAACGAACTTGACCGAGATTTTGGATCGTTATGTTTTACGTATCAATTTGAAAGTGATTGGGGCAAAATTTTATATATATTAAATTTTTGTATTATGTATTTGCGTGTTTTAATTTTATTTATATATATATATATATATATATATATATAAAATTCCCTTGCCGAAAACCTTTGAACTGACGGTGGTTTTGGGGTCTGGGGTATGTAAAACGCAAAGATATGTCGAAATTTTTCGGAAATCGAATCACGGTAACCATTACAATAGGTAGTTTTTTTTGTAAATTTACTTAAAAAGATCTTGTAAAATATGCCACAAATACGTGTGTACTTGTGTGATTGAAATGAGTAACAGTAATTTTTTTTTGCAAAAACAGTTCCAGAAAACAAGCAATAAAAAGATGCTAAAAAATGTAAGAGTATCTAATTACGGAAAACCCCCATCATATTGCAGTCATTTTTTTCTAAATTGAGTCAATTTATCTATTGTAAGTGTATATAAATGTTGTAATTGTGATAGAAGATAACATTATCCTGGAGGTTTTTGGTTTCTGTAATGTTTCAATAATGTTTGAGTGAGCACAAGCTCGCTCAATAAAAATATTATCATCATTGCGCTCACTCATTATATTCATCTAATTACTATACCTCAGAATCAGATTTTGGCAATAACCGTTTTTCCATCTTCGTCGTATTATAGACATTATTAGTCATTCTTTTCCGTACTAAAATACAGGATAAACAAAAAAAAAACGCGACGACAATTTACGGTAAGCTTCAGAAGGCTTTGGAGAGGAGGTTATGTCAAGAGCTCAAGTTTTTCGGTGGCATAAAATTGTTAGTGAAGGCAGAACGAATGTTGAAGATCAAGACCGCAGTGTACGACCGTCAACCTCACGGACAGATGTCAACTTGACCAGGGTGCGTGAAATCGTACGATCTGATCGAAGAGTATCCGTGAAAATGATCGCAGAAGAACTCAACATCGATCGAGAAACGGTTCGTCTAATATTAACTGAAGATCTTTGTACGAGAAAGATTTGTGCAAAAATGGTCCCCAAAAATCTCACACAACAGCGAGAAACACGGAAAAATGTGGCAGCCGATCTTGTTAGAGCAAACGGAAATCAATCCGGATTTGTTGAGCCGTGTTATCACCGGTGATTAAGGTTGGTTTTTTCAATACGATCCAGAGACAAAACGCCAAAGTTCGCGATGGTGCTCAAAGGGAATCACCCAGACAAAAAAAAGCTCGCATGTCAAAGTCAAAAGTAAAATGCACGCTTGTGTGCTTCGATTCCAAGGGAATTGTTCATAAAGAAGAGCGGGTGCCTCCTGGACAAACAGTTTGCCGATATTACAAAGAAATTTTAGAAAGACTTCGTAAACGAGTTCTTCGTGTCCGTGCCAACATCGCTGATAATTTGGATTCTGCATCACGATAATGCGCCATCCCATACTGCTCTGTCAAGACAGCGATTTTTAACCTCAAAACAAATTTCAGTACTACCACAGCCACCTTATTCACCAGATATCGCTCCGTACGACTTTTTTCTATTTCCAAGAGTCAAAATGGCGGTCAAGGGACACCGTTTTGAAACAACACAAGATGTCCAAAAAGCTGTGACGAAGGTCTTGGAGGATATTACAGAAGATGAATTCCAAAAATGTTACCGTCAATGGCAGAAGCGCTGGAATAAGTATGTGCAATCAGAGGGGAACTACTTTGAAGGAGACAACACTAAACATGACTAAAACGGTAAGCGACATTTTTTTTCACATCAGTCTCATTACTTTATTGTCGCACCTCGTAATATCTCTTAACTTTGATTTGCAGTAATGAATCAGAAATAAAAAAGTTAACTGTCACAGTTTGCGGATTACTTTTCATGTCATGCGGTCCACATTTAACCGACAGGAGAGTTTGTTCCATACTTTAACCGGCATGTCTGGAAATGTGGTAGATTAGTAGCACTAACACAAGATCCTCTATAAAACCGCAAAGAAAAAATCACATGGCGTCAGATCGGCTGATCTTGGAGGCCACCGCATACAAACTAAACTGTCATCGGGTGCATTCCGACCGTAGAGAGTTAATGGCAATGAGGAGGTGCATATTGTTGTTGTTAAATCTGGTCCATGTTGCAATTAAGGAAAGAGCCATGAACGCAGTATTGAACAACCAACTTCTGTTACGTTTACTTAAATGAAAAAGAACGACCCGTAAATTAGCTGTCGGGATAAATTTTGGTGGATTCCTAATTGCAAAGGTTCATAGGGATTTTCCGACTCCTAGATTCGGACATGATCACTAAATTCATCTTCATGCTGCAACATTTCGATCGGCAGATTTTTTAGGAGTAACAGATTTTTAGGAGTATGTAGAAAAGACACCCTCCCTGAATTGTTTAACATTTTTTTTATTTTCTCCCTCGGTCGTCTGGTACTCTTCCCTATTGTCGTTTTAAACTGATTATGGTAATCTGTTATTGTCATTATAAGGATCACAAACTTTCAATGGAACGCAGTTGAACTGTAATCGTAAAATATAAACATTTAGCAAACCGCAAGTTCAGAGTTGCTAGTGGTGCTAGTGATCATGGCCACACCTCATCCAAGAGATAACATATAGAAACTCCGATTATTTGTGTTCATAAAATGAAAGAAAAATTCTTTTCGTGCATATATGGAACTGGGCTTACATTGAACTACCTTAATCATACATTTTAGATTTGTTTTAAAATATTTCGTTATGGGAGTAAACAAAATCATAATTTTTAATAATCAAATTTGATGCAAATAAAAAATTTTTTTATTCTACAGTAATTAAAATAAATAAAATTTAATTATTACATCAGTCAGTACTACATAATGAGTTAGTGCAAAACTAATCTATTTTGTAGATGTGCAAAAGACTCTGACAAAAGTTTTTGTTTTGGTAGAACTTTTTGATAAACCAGAAGAAGACTGACCAGACAAATCGGTAAGCAGAATTTCTGTAAAGTGCAGTGCGTCAGCAGAAATTTTTAAAATAAAAACTTTTTTTTATAATTTTGGGCCCACAATAATTTTTACTGGTTGTTATTGTGATTTGGCGAGTCAAATTTTTGAAAGAAATATATTCTGGAGTAGTTATATTTGTAGGGCAGAGAGAAGCTGACTTAACAGAAGAAAAACAACTTCTTTCTTTTTCCTGTTTAGCCTCCGGTAATTACTTTTCAGATAATACAGGGTGATTCAAAAAAACGGGAAATTTTACAAATTAAATAACGTTAATGAAAAATTCTTTTTAGAAAATGAATTTTATTTCATGTAATTGTACAAATGTTGCCATTTTAGGATACATACATTTAGTTTATTTTTTAAAGATGACATCTTGCAGGTCCTCTTCTACGTAAACACAACTCTCTTCGTTAAATTGTTCATGGTTTGACTTAACATCTCAACTGGAATTTCCGCAATTGCTTCTCGGATCTTTGCCTTCAGTTCTTCCGTTGTAGCAGGTCTACTGTGGAACACTTTGCTTTTAAGGTGATCCCACAAAAAGTAATCGCAAGCTGAGAGATCAGGCGATCTGGGAGGCCATCTTATGTCACCGTTTCGTGAAATGACACGTTGTCCAAACAATCGGCTTACAGCTGCCATCGATATTCGCGCAGTATGTGACGTTGCTCCGTCTTGTTGAAACCAGGCTGTGTTAAGAATCGGTGGAAATCTCTTTTGTTGTTCCATAACAAAGGTTTCAAGCACGGCTACGTAACGAATCGACGTCACTGTAATTGCAAGACCGTTGTCATCCTCAAAAAAGTAAGGGCCTATAACACCGTAAGATGACATAGCACACCACACGGTCACTTTCTGGCTGTGCAACGGACGCTGGTGTAGCTGCGTAGGATTTTCTTGTGCCCGGTAACTGAAATTTTGCTCGTTAACAAATCCACTGAGGTGGAAATGCGCTTCGTCTGACATCCACAGTTCGTGAACAAACTCTTCGTTATCATTTATCTTCTGAAGCATTACATTACAGAATTGTGCTCTCATAACTGCATCGTTCGGTTTCAGTTCCTGGACGATCTGCAACTTGTGTGGATGGTATTGCAAGTCCTTCACTAACATTCTTCGAACGCTTGAACTATGCTATTGTAAAGATGCTGAGAGACGACGGATTGACCGATGTGGACTTCGTGTGACAGCATCTTGTAAAGCTTGAACATTCTGTGGTGTACGGACGGTTCGCTCACGGCCTGGAGGTTTCTTTTTCATTGCCGAACCGGTTTCCTCAAAATTAGATATACATTTTAAAAAAAAAAAAAAAGCACATGTTTTAATTGCATGTGCTGATGGAACACGGTCGTGCCGTCCCAGATTAAAATTGTCGCGAAATTCTCTACGCGCTCCCTCTACACTGTCATTGTTTTTGTAAAACGCTTTGATAGCAAATGCACGTTGCGCACCACTCCAAGGATCCATGACAACTAAGTGGCAGGTTAGGTTAGAGAGGCTGGCGCCACTTGTCAAGTGGTACCAATTGCCCACGGCTACCAACACAACTTTCAAAATTTCCCGTTTCTTTGAATCACTGTACTTCAGAGGATGAATGAGAATGATGTATGAGTGTAAATGAAGGTGTAGTCTTGTACTGCCTCAGTTTGACTACTCCTGAGATGTGTAGTTGATTGAAACCCAACCACCAAAGAACACCGGTATCCACGATCTAGTATTAAAGTCTGTGTAAAAATATAACTGACTTTACTAGGACTTGAACGCTGAAACTCTCCGACTTCCAAATCAGCTGATTTGGGAAGACGCGTTCACCAGAAGAAAAACAACTGGTTATTTTTCACCTAACCCTTTCGGTACCATCGGATTCATATGTTCAAGAGCTTGATAAAATTGTACTGATGGGAAGAGTTGTTGGATTTGCTTATTTGAACTTCCCACTGGTAATAGAGGATAGATGGCAGCACATCCTTGCAACTTTTACAGTGGCCATGTATCCGTTATTTCTCTTAAATTATTATTTATTGCGGTTATGTAAATCGTGTTGCAAGTTTTACTGAAGAGTTTGTATAAAGTGGAAAAATAGAAGCAAAGCTACATTATTTGGTAAGTCCATTTTTTCATTATTTACTTTTTTTTCTCTGGGTTGTATTTGTCCCAGTAGTATTTTATAATGGTATTGAAATTATCTAGTATTCACGTAACAAGTAGGTTATGTTTAATTTGCTCATTTACCTGCATTACTTCTTATTTACTATTTCACTGTTACTGTGTCTTACAAAATCGTACTTATTTCAATATGCCCTATGAAATATTTAATTTTTCATAAAATTTTTAAACAATTTCAATTTTTTTTACACATTTCTATCATTGTATTATAATACTAAATTGATATTTATTTCTATTGTTTCAGATATACAATAAGTAAAAGAATTAACACTTAATAACAGATATTGGACCAGCTGGAAACTAGTGTAATTTCAGATGAATCATTATTTTCTGAGTTTTGAGTCAGAAAAAGATTGTCCTGCTAATTCTTCTGATTCTGAGGATGTTGTCAGCGACAGAAATGGCAAGGTCATGCAAGCTGAAGGTAATGATAATCCACTTATTATAACAATATTAATAATAATGATACAACTGATCAGAATAATCATAATGAACATTTTTTGTTGCATAACAAAATTTCACCAAGATTGAAAGTCAGAAAATCGACAAACTGCAGTTTTGACTAAGATAACCATGGCATCACATGAATATGAATACTTTCTGAAAAAGTTTTCACAAAGCTTGTTTTTGTACATTGCACACTGTACAAATCAGATAATTGAGTTACTGAGGCAGGAATAAGGAATAATATATTAATTATACAAATTTCAGTGAAATGGTGTTTGTTAGTGGAATGAAGCTGGTTATGTCATACAATCATGTACGAAAGTTTTCAGACTATTGGTAGAGTAATACTTCTTTAGGAAATGAATCAATAAACAAACAGCAATAGCAAGAAACAGGTGCCAGACATTGCTTTCAAAATTATATCAGAATGAACCTCAGAATCCAGTTCTGTTCAAAGACATGTTACAATGATGAAGTGGTTTCATGCTTAAAGTCTACCTTTTCAATATCTAGAGAAGAGACCCCTTTCTAGAGCATTGATGAGTCAATGTCTAAATTCAAGGGCAGATCTGCATCAACTATTTGCGATCCTGATGCAACACTTTGTTTTGATAAGCTTGTTTACTACTATATGCATACTAGAAATATTTGACTGCGCATGTCTTAGTACTTGCAATTCATACTGAAAAAGAATGCCAAAATGTTTAAAGTTAGGCAAAGGTGAATATGAATTTCAAATAATTGATTTTCATATCAATCATTTGAAATCCACTCAGATGCCTGTTGGCTGCTAGATGGCAGGACGGCAAGGAAGTCGTAGTTATTAGTAATTGTCAACTCTTGAACAAAAAGATGGAAATAAACTTGAGGTAGCCTGCCCTGAATCAATTGATTTTTACAACAGAACAATGGGGGGAATAGATCTTTCAGACCAGAAAGTTTTTTTATAACTTATTGATGATAGCTGTTGTAAATTTGTGGACCTTATTCAATGAAGTGAAACATAAAAAGGTTCCACTAATAACATTTTCTGTTCAATTAGCTGAACAACTGATGGCTATGGGAAAAGAAAATTGTAAAACAATTTCAAGCTAAAGTTCCAAAATCCCTTCCAAAATTTCTAGCTAACGTTGGTGAGATCATTTACCGTATCAAGGTAAGACTAGAAGATGTATCAGGTGTTCAGAAAACAAAAGTAGAATTACAATTTCATTAAAAAAAAAACAACAAAAAAAAACTCTTTTGATAATTATTTTTCATTTCTTGTACTTATAATTGGTTTTTTATTTTTTACTATTGTAAATTTGTAATTATCAACAATTTTATGAGTGTAAATTATTTCTATTTTATTTTTATAATTATTTTTTAAAACTTAGCAACAATTTTTATTTTTGGAACTAATTTTTCTAATGATTATTATGTGTGTATAATATTGATAAAATAATTGAAAAAATAAAATGCTATTACATTTCATGAATGTCCTGCGACTTGCCCCCAAAGCCCCCCCCCCCCCCCAATTCTAATTTATAGGTATTTTCTGATAGCATTGCTTATTTATATATTTATAATGTAAATTACCCAAAATTATACTCTTCCAACCAAAAAATAATTGGTAGTGAAAGGGTACTTTCTTTAAAGTACAGTGAGTCAGCAGATATTTTTAAAATAAAAAAAAAATTTGGTTTTTAATTTTGGATCCAGAATAGTTTTAATTCTTCATTATTATGGTGTGGTAAGTCAACTCTGAAAGTAATATATTATGGAGTAGTTATATTTACAGAAGGACAGAGAGAAGCCAACCTAACGAAGAAAAACAACCAGTTGTTTTTCACTTAATAAGCTGAAACAAGTAGAATGTTTGTGTTGTGAAGTTATAAATAATCAAACCAAGTTAAAAATAATTAAGCCTAAGTAATAATTAAGCTTAAGGATGTTGTTCATAGTACATGACAAAATAACGATCATGAAAATCTGTGCAGATGATAACAGTACATATCTGTACAAAATTAACATTAGTGTTATGCATGACAATTGATCTATTAAATGGTGAAAATTAATGCGCTTAATTGCACAGTGTATTTAAATTTTGATATGAGCAAGGCATCACCATATTATGTTTTGCTAACCATAAATTACGAATGAATGATTAGTTATTAATAATGCCAAACTAAAATATTTATACACATTTTATTTTTACTTTCTGTTTTTAAGTTGAAATTATATTTTATTATTCTTTTGTTCATTTTAATAAAACTGAAGTTTATTAAAATATGTATCCTTCATTATGTATCCTAGACATGTGTTGTTTATATAGCATGACTTGCAACTACTAGATTCTAACGGATGAAATTTAAAGTAAAAAAATATTACTTAAAAATATTATACTTACCGATACTATACTATAAAATATACTATACTATATATACTTACCGATAAGATACTTCCCGAGTAAGAATTCCTTCTTACCCAGAACAACACAGTATAAATTATTATTCGTTTACTTATGTTCTTGTCAGTGTTTAACTTCTTTTTAATAATACAGTTTGTGTGTATGTTCATATAATATAATTTTAGTAATATTTATTTTTAATGAATTAAATTTAATATAATATTTGATACTAATTAATTGTTTTTGTTAATAAAAGGTAACACATATTCTCCTACATTCAAATTTGAGAATGGAAAAAATATAACATTTACTCTGCTAGTGAAAAGTGAAAGAGGTGATAAAAGACCTGCTGGTCACAGTACACATATAACTATTTATGCAGTCGAAAACTTGACCGTACCTGAAGTTCCCATCATGTAAGTGAATATGTTTTGTTAAACATTTTTGACATCCTTTTATCAGTTTTTGAAATACATTACATATTTTTAATTTCTCTATATCAACCAGTGGTTGCAAGAATTTTCTTCAGCCTCTTGTACAAGATTTGTCTCATTTTCATTTCTGCAGTTCTAACATGATTTGGAAATTTCTGCATAATTTTGTATGCAATCATAATTTTCATAAATGTAGGTTGTCCCTTATATTAAAGTATTTCACTTGTTTATTATAAAGAATATAATATAATAATTTATTATAGAATCATGTGTAGATTGGATAGTTTAAATTTGAAGACGGTTTATTGAAAAATTAATTTAATTTAATTTATTGCTTACTGTTTTTCAATTTATTTATTCTTTTTCATAAAATTGTAATGTAAAATTACAGAATTTAGGGAAGTTATATTTTCGGGTGATTTACAGTGACTAAACAGAAATAATTCAATAGTGTAAAAACAGCAACACAAAATTTGTACAAAAATTGATGGCGTTTATCACTTGAATCGAGTAGTTGGACAGATTTAAAGTCTGTTTAGGGTGTGGGTGTGTTAACACCCATCTTGTTCATCAGTACTGTCACTTCGATCATCAAAACTCCTCGGTTCAAAGAGGAAACTAAATATGTTAAAACTGTTCTGTTGTTTTTATATATGAGTTTTGTTACAATCCAATTATACATGGACTCCACCTTTGAAATAGTTCCCTTGGGAAGCCACGCAACGTTTCAAAAACCAGAATATCCTTCAGGTGGTTGGTTACATTTTTTTTTGTTTTCTGCTGTTCCAAAACGGTGTCCTTTGAGTTGTTTTAAAGTTGGGAACAGGAAAAAGTCACAGGGACTCAAATCAGGTGAATAAGGTGGTTAAGGAACTACAGGAATGTACTTCTTTGCCAAAAACTCATTGAATGAGAGTGAAATGTGACAACGTGCATTGTCATGATGCAGCATCCAGTTGTCTTTGATGGCCAGTCTCACGCGGACAACTCTTTTCCGCAGTCTTTCAAGAATTTCTTGATAAACATACTGATTACAGTCTGTTCTGTAGGCAAACACTTCTTATGGATAATGCCATTACTATCAAAGAAACAAATTACAATGGTATGGTATTACAATTTGCTCATTTTTGCTTTTTTTGGGACTTTGTGAGTTTGAAATGTGCTAGTCCTTGCTCTGGTGCTTTGTTTCTGGATCGCACTCAAATATCCAAGATTCATCACTCTAAAATTTATTAGAAAACTCCTTGGGAGCTGCAGGACCCCTGCCAGCGTCGCTGCAGAAGTCTGTAAACTTGAAAGGCAAGAAGAGGTGTCGGCAAGTCTTGTCTGAGGAAGAAGAGCCGTCTGCAGGCGGCCTGAAGGAATTAACCAACCGGTTGGGATTGGCGCCTTCAGGTGCTGAAACAGAACCTCGGCACTAGTCTGAAAAAACATATTTTTGTTCAGAAGAAAGAGTTTACGGCAGTATTTAATGGACTTCGTGAGTTGACGGAGATGTCCCCTTCGTTGGAAGTGATAACCCAGGCCACTCAAACGGAGCCCTATAGGGAACCGGACTTGTCAGACATACGTAAGTCTGATCTGATGGATGAACTAACAGACCTGTCGCCACGAAGATGGCCGTCTGAATGTACTAGCAGGGTTAACCAGTTGAAGACTTTACCCACGGAACTAGGTGATACCTGTATCTTCAATGATTTGGGTCGAGCGCAGATGGCCGGTGATCCTTAAACCAGGTGATATGTTTGTGACATTACGTCAATTATGGGTGAGGACTCTGCATCATCTGACAGGTGCAAGTTTGGATATATATTAAATTCCTCGGCGGCAGACCGTGCTTCAGCAGTGGTTATTCTGAAAGCGTCGTTGAGTAGGGTCATTCAGAGGTCAGGGTCGTCTTCGGTTATCACTTAATAAGGAAGTTATTAGTCTTTCTCTTTAGAGAGCGGTCTGTATCTGTGAATATTCGATGTCACTGCCGGTTGGGCCTACGGGCTAAGTTCAGCCTGGGACAGGTGGCTCAAAAAGATCTACACCTCCGGTGGAGGGCAGCAGAATGGTAGTAGTGGTCCGGACAGAGAGTAAGTCCTACGCGGACTTGATTTGTGCATTGTAGATTAGTATATCCAAGGAAGATGCGGGAGAAGTTTCATTCGTATGACGAGGCCGTAATGACGAGCTATTTCTTAGAATCAGACACCACCATGGCGGAACGATTTACCACGACATTGAGACAAGGCAGCCGACCTGCAGGTGGACCTGAGATCAGGAGAGCGGTGATACACATAAAGGACGTCGACGCAGACACCACAGTTCAAGAAGTTAGCGCTGCGAACTCGAAAACAATTGGCGAGGGTGAAGAGTTCAGGGTCGCATCGGTGCGGCCGGCTTACGGTCATACCAAGATTGTTACTGATAACACAAATTTTCGTCCGGCCCGTAAGCTGGTCGAGAGCAGAATAAGAATCGGGTGGTGGGTCCATTGGCGGGCCTACATCAGGGACGATGCGGAAAGATTATCAGGTGCTGGGGCTCTAATTTAGATCACCTAATAAGGAGAACGTAATCTCATTCTGGTCCGCGCAGGAGCCGGGGACAAACCCACCCAAAATTCGTCGACTTATTTGGGTGTAGGTCTGAATTTCTATGTTACATAAGACATAATTTTGATTGGTATGAGTGTAGCACGATTTACTTTTCAACTCGTTCGTTTTCCGAGGCATTCACAGTCACGAACAGTGCTGTCAAATCTGGACTAGGCGCGGGGTTCGCGCTTCCGCGGTTTCGGTCAGTTAGTGTGAGGGAATCATGTTAGGTTGGATGTGGTCAGTTTGAGGACTACTTGAAGGCTGTGTGATTTGTATTTAACTGATGTAAAAATGTAAAATGCACGTAATGACTGGTGTAACAGATACTGAAGGGGATTTAGCTATCCAGAATATGTCATCGATTCGGTGGCAGTTAATGAGCCGTTTATCAGGGATGGTTCCATTAGAATTGGCCGATACAGTTGTGGTGGGGACGTACATAACGCCGAACTGTGACTTGGCATATGAAGAATTTGTTGAACGGCTCTACGATGTTGCAACCAGGTTTCGAAAGAAAGCGTAATTATGGGTGACTTCAACAGCAAGCCGGCGATCACGGGCAGCTCCTACACAAGCCACAGGGGTGAGGTACTGGCGGATTTCCTCCAAGCCGCCGGTTTGTACTGTGTCAACGACAGTACTCCTGAGTTTGAGACCAGAGAGCACTCCTCTGTGTTAGAACTAACAATTTTAAATGGTCGCTGGAATGATCTATGATCTATGTTCGTAAGAGGATCCTGGGAGAACAAACCGCGAGTGACTATTGTGCGTCTTTTCTTGAAATCAAAGACCAAGGGTTTATTGTGACTGGGCGAATTTCGCCTTTAAGGCCAACACAGTGGCAAATCGATGTTGTGGAAAATTTAGCTAGGCGGATTGCCGGTGATCACCATTTATCGCCGGAATTACTACAGACCTTAATCACTCGTGAGATGATGAGAATTCCAGCACGGGATAAGAACTTGGGCAGCGTACTGGTGGTCCGATAAAATTGCGGAGCTCAGGCGGGATTTCCAGAAGCATAAGCGCAAAAAACAGAGGTTACGGCCAAATGGTGGAGTCGCGTATGAGGAGGCCGAACAAGCCTATTTCGCGAGCAGAAATCGTTATATTATGAGATAAAGTGCGCAAAGAGAGAAAAGTGGCGCGAGCTGTGCCAAGACTTGGATATGACCAGATAGCCATGAAGCGTTCTGGCTGACGTCTGCCCGTCCTTAACAGAAGAGCAAGTAGTACGACAAGTTGACAAGTTGTTCCCCTGCCAGGAGCAGAAAGTAACGGAAATTATTAAATGTGATATAAGCGAAGATACCGAGGCAAATTGTCGATATAGAGAACTACGGAATGGAGAGAAAGACGTTCCCAATTTGCTGGAAGGAGGCCAGAGTGGTCTTTCTTCTGAAAACCAGGAGTGGCGATCAGCAGCTAGAATATCGGCCCCTGTGCTTGTTGGGGAAGGCGGTCGAACGAATGCTGGCTTCCTGAATTTTGGATGAACTTACGGAAGGATCAGTATTCACGATAATCAATTTGGGATTTGGCCGGGCCGCTCAACCATACAGGCGGATACAGAAAAGGAAAAAAGTTTTTACATTTTTCAGAAAGTCACTCTTTGATATAAGCTTGGCATGTGGTATGAACTTATTTCTGTTCCCAGCACTCAGTATTAAAATTCTATTCCTTTCTATTCAATCCTTTGCAGTTAATGTAAATACTATAATCATTTTGTCATGCGTTTCATGTTTCGTCTAAGTAAACTTTTAATATTTACAAAATCCTTTATCTGTATTTATTTCCTTCTAGTACCTGTTGTTACCAGGTAATACTTCAAAACCTCATTTCCTTAACAAACGTTTTTTAGTGAATTATCCCACGGTAAATCTATACTTTACTTCACATTAGGGCAGACGTTTTGCCATGGTTGGGTTGTACTGTAGTTTTTATTTTTTTATCTTTATTTGGAGTATGTAAGCATTTCAGAACTGAAATGCTTATTTTCTTGATTTTTGTCACAATTTGTCATAACTGATATTAAGTAATTTCAAGCCCTTTAGAATGCATTACTTTAATCTTTCAAGAAGATATTTTAAGCTAAAATAAGAATGAAAATTAACTAAAGTAAAAGACAATACACAATGGCTGTGCGAAAAAGGCCTGAATTAGCACACTAACATGCAATAATAAATTTAAAAGGAAGTCTAAAACTATTAATGATGATGTATTAAAGTAACTGATAAAACTGATGTAATGCTGATAAATTAATATTTTCGTTAATGTTTTAATTGAGGTATTATGCTAAACCATTACCATTATAATTATAATACACATTTGTATACCTCCCCCGCTTAATGGCTAAAGAACTAGCGCGGGTATAGTATCTTAACATTTTTTATTCCTAAAACTACGTTCACATTCTTAATTACAGATATCAAAACTACAAAATCTCTTTGTTTTATAAAATGGATTTTGTGACTTTACTCTGTTTAACAATGTTTTGTGACTTATGTGTAAGAAACCTTTATATAATGAAAAGTAGTAATTAAATAAACTACAAAAAAATTATTATTAAAGATAAGTCTCTTATTAAGTAAAAATAATTATAATAGTTAAAATTAAGTAGGCAGAACTGTTATATTTTTTCTCTATCTGGTCATGACTGCTAGTTTAAATGTTTAAATGAAGTAAACACAGAATTGTTTGTAGTGTACATTGAACTAGGTCTGTCAGTTGGTTTAACAATTTTTATCCTTTAGAGGTAAATTGCTTTTAAAACTGAAAAGTAGGCACACTGAAAAAAGTATACACTCAAAAACTGCTGTGTTAAAATCACATGCTTCTGTAAACTTAAGTAATATTGTTTATCTTCAAATCACTCATCAACATTTAATTTCATTATAAGAACATCGTAGATCCTTAGGTGTAATAATTTATCTGACTTGAACTCGCCTCAAATCAAAAGTAGTAGATGCAAATCATACTTTAATTTTTATTAAATAATTTAAAAAAATAGTGTACACACAAATGCCTGAGGAAAATGTTAAGTCGTTTGATTAAAAGTAGAAAAAAATATTCTACTATACCTAATTCAGTTACCTTATATTCAAGTACAGACTGTGTACGAATGTTCAGGCAGCCGATTCACAAGCATCTCCTGTAAATCCTAATGATGCATATAAAAGAAATTACTCGACGTTAATATTCAGTAAACACGCGCTATTATATTTTACAAAAATTATACATATATTGTAATAATTTTATCAAACAATGGCCTGTTGTTATGATTATATAATTAATAATTAAAAAACCCACTTGCCAACAATTTTTATATATGCGTTCAAACACTTTCGAAATAGAATTCCATCATCAGGAATTTAAAAAATGTATATTATATTCTTAATAAAACTAAAACTAAAGATGTAAAACTACTATAAAGATGTAACGTAATAAAATATAACAATGGTCATCATGTTTAAAATTATGTCCACTTAACGTCCTGTCATTATGAATGCCTCCAGCATTATAACATTGGATAAACCGTTCCGGTTAAATGGAATTGTGGATAATAACATACTACTACTATTACTTTTCTTTTTCCTGTTTAGCCTCCGGTAATTACTTTTCAGATAATACTTCAGAGGATGAATGAGGATGATATGCATGAGTGTGAATGAAGTGCAATCTTGTACAGTCTCAGTTCGACTATTGCTGAGATGTGTGGTTAATTGAAATCCAACCACCAAAGAACACCGGTATCCACGATCTGGTATTCAAATCCATGTGAAAGTAAGTTGGAACACTCGACTTCCAAATCAGCTGGTTTGGGAAGATGCATTCACAAACTACTACTATTACTAATAACTAATACCAACTACCAGTGACTGCTACTACTAATTCTATTAGTACTAGTACTACAACTGCTGCTGCTGCTGCTGCTACTACTACTACTACTACTGTTACTGCTAACCAATGATGACATAATTAATTCTGTTGTTTCACATGCCTTACTTTTTTGTTACAGGTGTTTTTGCAACTGCCCAGGAGCTTATGGTCTGTCAAGCCCAAATGAATATTCATGTTTTAGAGCAGCTGTTAAAGAGGAGAGCAACAAATCACAAGATAATAATAAAATAGACATTTATAGCTGGAAACTGTTAGCAGATGGAAAGAAGTTCGACCTGTCTAGTGTAAAAATAATGAGCTCTCGTAAAAACGATTTAATAATTAATACAGAGGCTTTGGTTACTGCAACAGCTTCTTCTGAATTTGAAATTATTGCTGAAGGTAAACTGGCTGTTTGATTTTTGTCTGATTCTTATTAATCTTTCCAAATACAATTCTCTGATTTGTTACATAGATTAATAGATTTGTAAAATTCAGCATTTAAAATGCACAGTTGGATGTGTATTTTTGGACATCATTATATCACTTGCTTATATAATAGCTGATTTTGATATTAGGTGAAACCAGACTTCAGACTATATTTTTTGTTGTTGCTTAATGAAATAAAAATCTGTTTTTATTAAGGGCACTTTAATTTTTTGATTCATTGATGCACAGCACAATTCTCAAGTCTGGGATCCCAATGGGGATACCAAATTAAGAAATATTGAAAATCTCAAAACATTCACTTCTCTAAGCGTCTTTTCTGATGCTGCTGTACATATAAAAGATCATAGTTATTTAAAAGGACTAGTAAATTCTAAATAAGGATTTCAATCATTCAGTGGAATGTATGAGGTCTGTAAATAAAGTAACGAGACTGGTTCAGAAAAACTTTTTATTTACAATCCAATTGTACATGGACTCTGTCATTTTTGAAACAGTTCCCTTGGGAAGCCAAGCAAGTGTAGGAACTCAAAAATTGGAATATCCTTCAGATGGTCAATTAATTTTTTTAAATGTTTTCTACTGTTCCAAAATGGTGTCCTTAAGGTGTTCTAAAGTTGGGAACAGGAAAAAGTTGGAGGGACTCAAGTCAGGTGAATAAGGTGGTTGAGGAACTACAGGAATGATTTTCTTTGCCAAAAACTCATTGATTGAGAGTGCAGTGTGAAAAATTAAAAAAAAATTAAAATTAAACTGTTTTCATGGAACTTAACCCAATATAATCTGGCTTGTGTGAAAGGGCCATTATTTTTAATAAATTCTATATTGTTTTAAACATATTTTCACCAATTAAGATAAAATTAAAAATTTTTTTACAGAAACTATGTTACTCTGTCAATAAATTTTTAAATAATACAAATTCAAAAATTAGGAAAACACTGAATTTCTCTGTGTTCCATCCAATGAGTACATAAATGTAGTGCTCAAATAATTTTCAATAATTTTGCATCATGTCTTTTAACAGTACTTAACATTACATGTGTTTATATATTTTAAATAATTATGAACTTAATGAGATTAAATATTTTGTTTTATAATTGTATATTTTGTGGTACTATTGATGGTTTTACCATATTATCCCTTACACAGACAAAGGCTGGGGAGACCTTTTTACATGTAGAGTAGCATATTTACCTATTCCTGAAGGTGATTATAATTATTATATTTATTTATAATAATATAATTATTTAAATAATTATTATTTTTATAAAATAATTGTAATTGTTTAAATAATGTTTTTTTAGATAAAGAACATCATGAAGTCACAAAATTTAAATTCATGGTTGAGACATTTCCAAACGGTGTGGTTGAAATATTTAAAGCAGGGAAATACAATTATCATATAATTGCAAAAGTAGCAATTTCTGGGAATTTGAATTATCCAACCATTTATGAATACTACTTTGTATCAGACTATGAAAATGTACAAGGTATTATTCATTGTTTTTTTTTTTTTATATCTACATCTGATATCTATAAATGAAAAATTGTTATGGTTATTATTAAAATTAAAATGAGTTGACTGTTGTAATGAAACAATTACTCTTTTCTCAGGGAGGTAACTCTTTCCCCTTTACATGATGTTGCCAAGTAATATTACTATAAATATATTTCTAGTATTCTCACTGATGGTTTATTAAAGGTGTAATACATGCTGATCTGTAAAACTATCAAATACAAATCCAACTTTAATCTGTAGATGCTGAAATTGATCCATTTTTTACTTATATGTGTCAGCAGTACATTTAGGTCAGCAGAAAGGCTGTTGTCACTTTGCTCCATTACCATATTAAATGAAAATTTGTGGCTGAGACTACCATTGATCTTTATTTTGATTGTATTTTTAATCTTTATTTTGACAGTTGTGTTATGCTTTAAACCACGTTTATTTCCCCATAATACTCTTTGTAAAGCCTTTATGCTCATACAACACATTAGAAAATAATTTACAAAAGTTATTTTCAATGTAAGTTTATACATAATTCTTGTGTTGTGTGCAGTTTGCATTATCAGCCAGTCAGGCTGGTAACCTTGAGAGAAACGGTGTGTCTGATTCTTTGTTATTCATTGTGTGTTTGTCACCTTTAATGATTGAGAATTTCTGTGACATCTCTTCTAAGATATCTTTTGTGAACATGGTGAGTAAACACAAATAAAGACCAGTTTTCAGTTGTTTTTCAAGTCTATTGGTTCCTACTCAACATAGTATTAGACTACTAATAGAGAAATTTTGGGAGATGGACTGGATAAAGGACTATGAGCAAAGTGGTAGACCACAGACCATCAGTACTTATAAGAAACTGCAGATTTATCAGCCAGTATGGAATGTAGTCAGACAAATTCATGGGAAGTTAGACAGGAAAACTATCAGTGTTTAACAGGCAGTTCCTTAGAAGCTCATTTTCATCCCATATTTCAAATGTTATTGGCTGCAGGCTGTGAAAAATGAAATTTGAAATCAATTTTTAACAACCTTAAAACAATGCATCTGGTATGTGTCACTTTTACAATATTTGCAGTTATAAGATTTTTAGGTATAGCAAGACTGTAAAGTAAAAACAGAAGCAGTATTGGATCTTTTAAGAAACTCTATAAAAAAATGAATAGCACTGAATCCAAGGATGAGGTGACCGTACACTTGGGATTCACAAACTTTGTTAATGGTTATTGAAGGAAATCCTGATTAATATCAGCTTAATATCTAGCTGGTTGCACCAGCTAGCTGGAAGAAGAGTGTCATCTGTGAAGGGAGAAAATTTTCTAACATATCCAGGAACAAAATACAATTTATTGTTCTTCCTGAAAAGGAATGGGTGTTGATACTAAACTTTGATACAAAATACATTTTCCTTCAGGCTATCATGAACATGTTCCAGTTGTCTAACATTTTGTCCCCAGATCCTGCTATGGCTATTCGTCTTGCTGCTGACTAATTAGAATGAATGTCAAATGACCATTATTGATTTTCTTTTTCATTGAGATCAGTGATGCCAAATGATCAATGAGGTTTTTTGGTCAGGAAGTTATAATGAATGAGGTTTCCCTAAACTTGATATATCAGCAGTAGAAAAACTAAGAAAATTAGAACTAATTTTCTGCAAACCAATAGAACTCAAAGCAACAGCACTCGCATTATTTGTTATCTTAAATGATTTTGTAAACAAAACAAACAGAGTGGAAAAATTGCATCGGAATTTGCACTGATGGCGCTCACTCAATGTCTGGAAGATCCAAAGTATATGAGCACTTGTGAAACAAAAATGTTCATAGTGCAGTCTGGACATAGTGCACAATCCACAGAGAAGCTCTGGCTCCCATAGAAGTGGGAGTCAGAGTCCTGGTCTGAATATTGTGTTAACGGCAGTTGTAACTGTAGTAAATTAATTATTAAGACATGTTTGCACAGTACATTGTTTCACTATTTTATTGTGAGGCAACTCTGTATAGTTCACTGAGCTCCTTACGAATGCACTTGGTTCCTCTCGGCGTTACTCTGTTCTATACAACTCACACAGCTCCTTTTGGATGCACTCTGTTTCCTGACAATTCAGTAGCTCCGTACACAGTGTATATAAGCAAGCTTATCACTTCATTCAGGCAAGTCCTTCTTCCAGTCTTACGAGTCTGCAAGTCTCAAAGGACTTGCAAAGTCTTTTTTCACTCAATTACATTTTTTCACTTATGGTATTACATATATTAATACAATAAATTTACACAATGATTCACAAGTTTATAATGCTACATGAAATATGAATGTTATTTACAATTCATAATAAAAATAATTATAATCTCAAGTATATTAGACAGCTTACATTTTTTATCGGTCCCCCGACCACAGATATATATTTAATCTACATTTTTGAAGAATTCATCCAATCTACCAGAACTGCAGATTATACCTACAATTTGAAGAAACATCATTCAGGAATCTTCATATTCAACCCACAGCATCTAAATGTATAACATAATTTACGTAACATCTTTTTTAATTTACTTTACATTTAATTTACATTGTATTATCATTATTGTAATATTAATTCATTTCACATTTAATTTACATTATTAATAATTCACATTGTTGTTACTATTATTATTATTATGAATAGGTAACAGTTAGACGAAGAGTTATTAAAGGCTGCTGTAACTAGGATTGACACATTTACTCACAATTATGATCCTTCACTAGGTGATATTCCCACCTTACAAATTAAAATAAGAAATCTTACTGAACTGCGAAGCAAATATGACACTATTCAACCAGAAATTGAATTGAAATCTGTTGATGATGTTTTAGATTTGGATTGTATACAAGTCGAAGAAGACTTGTGTACTATAGAATCGTACTATAGAATTGTAAAAATCCCAACCTTAAATAAGACTATTCCGCTTTCATGCAGGAATATTCATGTTATATTAGGTCATATTTTACTACTCAACTCCTATGATTCAATTAACAAATTGAATGCGAGTTATTTATCTCACCATCAAGTTTAACTACTAAAATTCGAGGTAGGTACTAAACAAAACTAAACTTATTCATCATTTGTTACCACAAAATATTGGATAATAAATAGCAAGAAAGTTAATTTCCTCCATCATTTGTAAATGTAAAAACCTAAGTGCAACACTTTGGTCGGCTACCATCTTCCAGAGTTATTCCTAACTATTTTCTATGTGGACAGTTGACTACGGTGGTCCAATATGATTCGAGGTCTCTAAACATTAAGCAAATCTTATATAGCACTTTTCATATGTCTCATCACTAAAGCTATTCATTTAGAATTAGTTTCTGATCTCACACCTCAGTCTTTTATAGCAGCACTTAAGATTCATATCACATAGGAGCATTCCCACTCTAGTCTTTTCTGATAATGGTTCCAATTTCTGTTCCACCAAAAATATACTTGAAAATTTGTATCATTTTTAAATTCAGAAAACTTAAAATCTGACATGGTGCATTTACTACAATAAAAGGTAATACTTGGTCTTTAATTTCTCCACCATTTTGGTGGTTTATGGGTAAGCGCAATCAAAAGCGTTAAATATCATATGCGTCATGTAATAGGACAAACCAGACCTTATACAATTTTGACGCAAATTGAATCCTGTCTCAATTCCCGTCCTATCTTCCCTATTTCAAATGATCACAGCAACTTACAACCACTATCACCAGACCCACTTTATTGGCCGTCCACTTACTTCCTTATCTGAACTTAAAATTAACCTAAAATCGATTAGGCTGCTGGCAACTACTACAAAAATTTGTACAATCTATATGGAGATGATTGTCAAAGGGTTATTTAAATTATTTACAGCATCGCAATAAATGGTGTTTTCCATCAGTGTAATCTTTGTGTTGGGGACTTAATATTAGTTACTAATGAAAATTCTCCACCCATGCATTGGAAACTTGAAACTCACCCAGGTTTATCTGGGCTCTAACAATGTTGTAAGAGTGGATTTACAAACAGTTAACGGTCCATTAAGAAGACCTATTCATAAATTATGCCTGTTACCAAGCACAGATGATTAATTGAAATAATATATATTCTTTTATATCTTTGATCAATTTAAATTTTAAACACTATTTATTTTTATAAAATGTCTGTGAACAGACTTTACAAATATGTAATTAAAAACACTATTTATAACTTAAATTTTGATCATGTATAAGGTAAATTACTCAGTTGTATTATTAATAATTTTCAAACTCCAAGGAACAAATACACACATGTAGAATACAAGTGATAAAGTTAATGCTTTTTGTAGAAGACTGGAATTGTGGAGCAGAAATTTAAATAAAGAAAAAACCTAGAAATGTTTGCAAATGTGGATGAATTTATTAAAACTTAAAAGGCTGAGGAACAAGATGAGAAATTTGTTTTTGTAACCATTGAAAATCATTTATCCATGCTGGCAAAGAATTTTGAAATGCAGTATTTTGAAATGGATCCCTAAACCACTCATAACTTGCTAAGAAGTTATCAGCAAGAAAATACTTTTTAAAACTGCCAAAGAAGAAATCTTCATAGACTTCATAGCAAGTAGCAAAATCAAAAGAAAATTTAATAATAAATCACTCTTTGAATTTTGGGCAGGAATGATGAGTTTTCTGCCCTGAAAAAATGAGCATATTTCATATACTATTGTCATTTTCAACATCCTACCTTTGCGAAACCGGATCTTCTTTGAAGACAAAAAAAAAAATCTCAGCTAAGTATAGAAAAAGAACATCCATTTCTAATATTAAACTTTCAAAACTCTTTGCTCTGCAAGACACTAATAATATACTCTAAGGGAGTCACTAATAATTAGTAAATTTGTTTTTAATTTAGTATTGATAAATTAATTATTAGATACATTGTGCATGACTGATACATCCTATTTGTAAGTGTATTAAAATCAGTGTAAATGTGTATTTTTACTATTTATTATGTAAGGATGTATTTTGTTTGGCTTTCCTTACAGTAACTTAATAAATTGCTTTAATATTTTCTTTTTGGTATGCTTGCAACCTTGATTTAGTGTTAACATGCCCCACCCCCTCTAAGTATGTGCGCACCCCACGGGTTGAGAAACATTGGTTTAAACAATAGTTGAACAATGGTCTTTAAACAATGGTTGAAGAAATATATTGTGAAACTGAATAGTAATAAAATTCTGATAATAGTAATCTATAACATCTTTCCTCAAAATGTTAATTTGACTGTTTGTTGTTAATTGTTTGTCTTGTATTTCTGGTTATTTTTCTATATTTCGTGTTGCTTGTAAGTATAGGTATACTATTAAATATTTATGAATAATGTAAAAAGTATTTATAAATTACATTTCAGTGATTACCCATAGATAGAAAGGCATGTGTAACCACCATATGAAAATCAGAATCAACTTGACTTTTATAGAAATGGAACGTGTAAACAAAGACCCAAGAGGTAGTGAAATATAAATTGGAAACATAACTGGGCTGGTGGGAAGAGATGTTGGCAGTGGGAAGAGGGGATAGAGGCTCTGGCTGCCTCTCAGTCAGAGCAAGTGATGCCACCATCACTTGCCATTATATTATTCATCAATTGTTGTCCAGTGTAATACTGTGACTTTCTTCACGAATGAGGGCATCAAACCCTCAAAATTTTGACTAAACTACACATGCACAGTTTGGGGATATGACATTATCATATACAAATCCCAATTAAGTTTACTGGCGTTGAAAAGTTTGGAGCCAGCAAATTTTATTGGAGGGCATGAAGTTGTAGAAAATAGGTAGATGTTCAAGGAAAAGTACGACTGATTGGATCCATATGGTTGATGAAATTGCTTGAAATTGAAGTGGGTGTCAATTCTGTAGATGGAAGAGTACATTCTGTTATCACAAAGACGGGTTCCAAGACTATTGACAAAAACCAAAGACAGGCTTGAGAGTAATTAACTAAAGGGCCATAAATCAGTACCAATACAAAGGAAATTTTTTTTGCATAGAATAATCACATATGTGAGAAATCATTTACTACATTACTGAGTTGAAATCTACAAGTATGGAGTGAAAAGCCAGTTGGCTTTGCAATTCTCTTTTGGGACTGAAATGGTTTATTAAAAATAATAGAATTTGTAGAACAGCAATTAACGTTTTGTATTTTAATTCTGTAAGAATGTTAAAATTCCAGTATATATTGACTGTAAGTATTAAATACATCAAATTTAATTATAATACATATAGTGCATAACAAACATCATGGTATGTTGTAATCCAGTGTTGTTTTTTTGCGTGACAATGACAATGCTTGTCCTCACAGAACTTGAACTGTGGAACTTCTGAATTAATTCCAATGGGACATTTTTGATTATTCCCTTACAGCCTGGACTTGGCACAAAGTGATTTTCATCTCATCATTTACATGAAGAAATGGTTTGTGTTGCAGCATTTTGGTAATGATGAACTTCAAAATGCCGTGAAAGGTTAGCTAGGTACCCAGGTGGCTGAATTTTATTAAGAAGGCATTTTCAAATTAGTGAAAAACTATGACAAATGCTTGAATTTAAATGACAACTAAAAAAAAAAGTTAAAAAAAAAATAGTAAAAAATAGTTAAATGCTGTAGTTTTAAGTTTTATATAATAAAGTATTCTTATCTATGTAGATTATTATTAAAGACAAATTGAGGTTACTTTGTGAACTGCTCTATATATAAAAAAATGATCCTTTTTTATTATATTCACAGCAGTTGCTGCTGTTTCATTTCATTACTAAAATTTTAATATCCAAAAGCTGAATAAAAAACTAAGAAACTTTGGTTTGATCCATTTAGTAATAAAGCATAAATTTACAATCTGGTTAAACATGCAAAAATGTTTATTTAATAGGTCAGTTCTTTTCTTTGTCTTTGTTCAGTTTGAACACCATACACAAATTGATGGGATAATTGGTCTTTATTCAAGCAATTGATTTTGTCAGGAATTTTGTCAAAAAATTGCACCTACGAGGATTATTTTTTTCAAGGTCTGATCAGTCGTGAAATAAAAACCCGTGCAAATATCGGATGAACCTTTGTATATATGTGTTGCGCAGCGTCTCTAGTATGGTCTTCAATCATGCTGCATCACTTCATTTAGTTCTGAACACGCAGCTAGCACGTAAACATGTCTACAACAATAGCATCTCCTGCCAAGTGTGAAGTGCGTGTGGTAATTTGATTTCTTCAGGCTGAGGGGTGTAATGCGGCTGAAATTCATTGACGAATAAGTAATGTGTACGGTGAAATTTCAATGAGTGATAGCAAAGTGCGACGTTCATGATGCAATGAACATGAAATGTTCATCATGAACATCTGCAATGTGCAGATGTTCATGATGCAGGTGGTCAAGGAAGGAAGCGAGTGTCAACCGATGATCTCATTGAGCGAGTGGATGAGACAATTTGAGAAAATAGAATTGATTAGTTTTCTAAAATTTCAAGGTCAGCTCTCTACACCATTGTGAGTGAGAGACTTCAGTACTGCAAACTGTGTGCGAGATGGGTTCCCAAGATGCTGTCCGATCATCACTAAACAATGAGAATGTACACCTCCCTAACGTTACTCCAGTGCTACCACAATGAAGAAGATTTTTTGAACAAAATTGTTACAGGGGACAAGACATGGGTCCATTTTGAAACTGAAGAAACAAATAGTGGGTGCATTCTAATTCTCCCAGTAAACCAAAGAAAAGCAAACATTCTCCAACAGAAAGTGTATGGCTACTGTATTCTGGGACCGGAACACAGGGTAATTCAGAATAAACTGAGAGGAATGTTGTCATCAGGCATTGTTTTTATCCATGACTATGCTCGGCCCCACACTGCAGCTGTAACAAAGAAGCTCCTGCAGCGTTTTCGTTGGGAAGTGTTTGATCACCCACCATACAGTCTAGACTTGGCTCCATCCGATTTTCACCTCTTTGCTCACATGAAACGCTGGCTAGGAGTACAATATTTTGGCACAGACATCGAGCTGCAGACCAGCGTAGAAACATGGCTGAAAACACAGGTGGCTCCATTCTATGACAAAGGTATATTGGAAAGTTGGCACCATAGTACGACAAATGTCTAAATCGTTGTTGCGACTATGTAGAGAAATAGCGTAACTATGTAAGTACTTGTTACAAATAAAAAATATTTTATTTTCACTTTGGTTGTAATTTCATGACCAATCGGACCTTAAAAAAAAATAACCCTCGTATTTGAAAGGGAATTCTATTTGCGGTAAAATTAATCAAAATATAATTAATGTAAAAGCATTCATATAAAGCATATATAGCTTCTCTAGTCTTCAAAATAATCTCTATAAGATGCTGTTAGCACTGGGTATATGATTAGGCTATACATGTAATGTAATATATTAATCGCTATCATTAATTGCTATTTATTATATTCAATAAATAGCAATTAATGACAGCGATTTGTTAAATTTGAAAGAATATTTAGATATTAAGAAAACTAATTTTAATCTTTTTTTTGTGTTTGTTAGAAATATTTTTTTTTTATTGTAACTGGCCAAGGATTTTTAATATAATTCCAATTACAAGAGTAATTAAAGTCAGATATTGTAATATGAGAGGTGGATGTGGAATGAAAATATCAAGTCCATTTAACATTGTAAGTACTTAACATTATATAATTATTTTCATTTCGGTCATAAATTAATGAAATTTCTATCTTGTTTATATGGAAAGTATGATTTTAAATTATTTTGTTAAAAGCTCTTTTTAACCAGTTTTTGTTATTAACTAAACAAAAAACTTGTATACAAATTTCTCAAATAAAACCTTGTATATCTTGATATGCCATTATTATTGTGATTGAACTGTTCATGTCTTACTTGAACACTTTATATCTTAATGAATATTTTCTATGAAAATATATAATTTATATAAACATGAGAAATTAAACAAAAATTAAATTAACAATTATTATATATTCAAAATCTTCAGACTACAAATTTGTATTCTGTTTACTTTCATCTGATATAATATTTAAACAAATTACTTGTGAATTATAAATTTCTTCTAACACTGAATTGGTTGTAGCAATAAATATTTGCCATATTTGATAAGATGAAAGGTTGGAGGGGAGTGGAGCAGTGTGCTTACTTCCTTAAGTTTCTAGCCTTGCAGAAGGTGGCTGAAGGGGTTTGATACTCAAATAGACTAGAGTACCAACCTGGATGGCTAGGGGCACACTTGATCACTGCCAAGATAGGCGTTTTGGCCCTCTATCTTCAAGATAGAGTTATAATGTTTTGTTAGTGTGTAATAAAGCGGCAATGTGAGAGAGTGAAGGCATTGACCTTGTTCGTAAAAGTGAACCAGGTCAGAGAAAGTTAGTGTTTGTTTCTTGTTGAAATATCATAATTAGTTTTCTTAGCTGACAAATTAAAAAAATAAATTTGCATATTTGTAGGATAAATTTGGCGTTGATATGTTTGAGGTTGAGGATAGAAATTTTTATGTTTTGTAGACTTAAAATGATATACTTCATAAGTGTGTCTAGTGTGTCTAGTGTGTAATTTAATTATGGGAAATTATTTTGTGTCCTTTGGTGTTAGATAGGCACAAACATTTTAATTAGTTGAGAGTGCTATAAATTATAGTAGTTGAGTGAAAATTTGGGAGAAATCTCTATGGACAACAAAGAAAGTAACACGTGACTTCTTGGCCAAAGATTCTCATCAAGGATTACACCCACTTTTATACTTCTGAATTGGGATATTGATACATGAGCTATCATGTATCATCTGATTGACCTTTGAGCAATAACATTGTGGTTTTCTTTGGACTGAACACCATCTTTTGTTGTTGACTCCACAACTAGAATATCTTGTGAGCCTGGGCTGCCCTTAACTTTGATCTCCTTCCTCCAATCTCCTTTAACCAGCAGAAGTCCATCATCTGCATAAACAGTGATGCAACATCCACATGCTAATCTCAATCTCATCAAAGATCGAATTCAACCCAGAGCGAAGGTCCTAACACTGTCCTGCAGACAACCTTTGGATGTAATTTTCCTATCTTGAGTTGTCATCTCGAAGAATGATGACTATTATTGCTGAAATAGGTAAACAGTACATTGATGTGATTTTGTGTGCAATCATGTTTCTGAAGCTGAAACAGAGCAGAGGGCCACCACAAATTATTAAAAGCCCTAGGTATATCCAAAAAGAGACCTAAAACTAATTGAAACTCGCTAGAGGAAACTGTCCATAAACTAGAGAAAACCATATTTATCATCCATCAACAGTTTCATTGAATTTAATCTGTCATTAATACAAAGGTACAGGATCTTTTCATACTGCTGGCAAGAGTATCAGAGGTCTGTAAAAAGAGCTCACAGTGGGATCCTCATATTCACCTTTAAATAGAAGTTTAAGAATATCTTTTTCCAGCAAAGAGAAAAATAACCAGCAAAGAGCATTCTATTAAAGATCTTGGTTAAAGTACAAACACAAATTCCAACAGAACAGATAAGGAGGCCCATGCTGATTCTATCAGAATCTGGGGCTGAAATCACCTGATGTACATCATCTGGCAAAAGATCATTCAACAAAATAATAAAAATTCGGCATTATCAAACATACACCTTTCTGGGTTGAGAAAGCAGGCAGAAAAATGTCTTAAATTTATGCCCTAGGAATCTGTATCATGGGTCTATTAATTCCCTTTTGTCCTAACAAAGAACACAAAGAATCTCTTTTAGATGTTTTAACTTAGGAAAGTAATCAGACCTCTGCCTACGATAATCTGCAATTAATACAACTTGCCAATCAGGGTCACGCTCACATTAAGCAGCTTGCTCGAGACTATTCATGGTTTGCTTCAACACAAGTCAGCTTCCTAGTCCCCCAAACAGCAATTTTCTCTTGACCCGTACTATATGGAATTGAATTCTCAGCAGCATCGATAAACGAGCCAGTGTTTTTCTCAGCGGCATCCAGACTTTGGTCTAAGAAACAGAGAGCAGAAAGAATATTAACAAACTTAGTCTTGGCCAGTTCGCTGTCCTGTGCAGGAACCCTCCCTGTACAGGAACATTGCATCTATAGACATCAAGCTACTTATTATTCAAAAACAATTAGTTGATCATTAATCGTCAACCACAGACCTTACATGAATCCTACCAGGAACATTCCTTTCAGTAGAGTTATGTCTATCTTAATTCACTAAACATCCTCCTACCACCTATCATTATTCTAACATAGTAGATGATTCACCAGGAATATTAAAAACCTCCAGACACATTTCACAATGAAACTTTCTACTTATTCACCAATATCTGTGAGCCCCACTATGCCATAGAAGTGATTTGTATTTGAATTTGTACCTAATGCAACAGGGATGGATATTCTATCCCATCATTCCAAATGTTCCTCAGTAGAGGGTCCCTGTATTGAAAATATGAACTAGCGACAAATAAATTAAGACTATTCACAAGCTTGACAATGACATGGTGAGTATAGAACCTGCTCTTAGAGGACAATCTATTGACCCTATGCAGAATAATGGATATACTGATGGATCCAATATAAAAACTTTTTCCAATAACCAAAACTTAGCAGATCACCCTTAATGAATTTTGCAGTAGAACAATTTCTAGAAGACTCCTCTCAACTTCACCTAATCAACCTGGGCAATATAGCCACTCTTGAGCATTTAATTGATCAAACCTAACCGTACAATGGATTGAAATAAATTTCAATGGCTCATAAATAACATCCAAAATCCTTATTATCAAACAGAGTACTTATGGTTCTTGTGGAACTTTTACAGTTGACCCAAGTAAGAGACTTGGATCTTTTGAGATGTTTGTCACACTTGCCACAATATTGTTCAAAAATATTAAAAATATTTTTTAACATTATTTTTTATATAATTTTTTTTAATATTTGTAAAAATATTAAAAAAATATTGTCCAAATATTTACAGAACCTGTACATCAATGTATATGTATTCCTTGAATCTGAAAGAAGAAAAGTCAATAAACACACGCTCTGAAACAGATTTGCTGAAGAGACCAAGCCCAATCTCAAGAACACAAATTTAAGGAGTTATTTTGAGCTTGTTCCTTGTTGACTTTGTCCTGAAATAGTATTAATAAAGGGAATATCAATGAATACCTTATGGCAACTGGAAATGCTCTCTACAGAATGTTTGCCTTTTTTCTAAATAATATTTTAATTTCTTATGTTATCAACGGGAAATAATAAATATAAATTCGTGAAAAAAATTAGTTGAAGATAAATAATGAGCTTGTTTGTAACTGATCACTGTAATCAGTCATGACACTTATGACATCTTACATTAAGGTTCAAAATTCATAAAAAGTACAAAAGGTTAGTTATTTATCTTTTTTTGTTCCATTGATGTTTAACAAGTATACTCAAAAATAGCAAATCAAATATAGTAAAAATACTGCAGAAGTAATCTTTAATTAGTATAGAAAAAATTGTATTTATGAAACCTAATTTTGTTCACAAAATTGTATAAGTTATACAATACAAAGAAAGGTCTCTAGAATCAATTTGTTTTTTTGTTCTTTGAAAACAAAATTATAAGTCTTGTTATAAGTATGATATCCTGGAATAGATGAGTAAAATCTATTCTGAATTTAGAACTACTAGTATTAATCATATTTTTATTTCATTTACAAATGTAACAGATCTTATCTGAAATAATTGTTCAAATAATATATGAATTGTTAAATTTAATGTATTTTTTGTTTGGATTTTAAAAATATTTTAAAAAATTTTTTGCAGGATGTTTTGACACCAGTACACTTAAGAGAATTATTAAAAAGGACACATTATTTTATGAATAAAGCATGTCTAGGTTATCTTTCAGGTATTTGAATTTATATTTTTCAATTTATTATTTTCTATTTCGAATGTACTGTTACAAATTTGTATGAAATTTTATATTTGGAAATTTTGCTTCTCTTCTGAAATTGCATTTACAACATAAAATGGTCTGAGTAGAATGCGTAGTTTGGTTTAAAAGACAAATTTTATCATTCCACATTTCATATGCTGATAAAATTTCAAGCACTGGTTCCATTTACAATCTAAATATGATTCAAATATCTTAATACGTCGAGATTTGTTGCATTTACAAAAAAACAATTATCATAATAAAAATAGTTATATTAATTAGCATATAATGCAAAATTACGAGGGTTGGGTTCATAAGAGACAAATAACAATGGAAAAACCCACCGGGTTGGTCTAGTGGTTAACGCGTCTTCCCAAATCAGCTGATTTGGAAGTCGAGAGTTACAGCTTTCAAGTCCTAGTAAAGCCAGTTATTTTTACACGGATTTGAATAGTAGATCGTGGATTACCGGTGTTCTTTGGTGGATGGGTTTCAATTAACCACACATCTCAGAAATGGTCGAACTGAGAATGTACAAGACTACACTTCATTTACACTCATACATATCATCCTCATTCATCCTCTGAAGAATTATCTAAACGGTAGTTACCGGAGGCTAAACAGGAAAAAGAAAAAAAAAAATAACAATGGGAAAAGTACATAATTGAACCAACAGAAACTATCTGACACATACTGGCACCACTGACACAGAAAATATCAACTGAAGAATTTCCATTATAATAATCTCTTCTATTTATCGTAAGATTTCAGTTCCGCTTGATTAGTATACCATGGATGTCAGTGTGCTGTGATAAAATTGTTATATTTTAAAGATTACAATAGGCCAAAATTCACTCGCAGATGTTAGTCTGTTAACTATGGAATTTGTTTACAAGTATGTCGAACAGTTTAAATCTAGTAGAACAAATTTCACCGTAGCAGAAGATGCTACGAAGTTTGACTGACAGGTTGCAAAATCATATTAATGATTTCACTCATGAGGACAGAAGCAAGAATCTGGAAATTGCTGAAATTTGTTGTGAGAGTACCAACATAATTTCATTATCCATGATAAGCTGGCGTACCGTGAAACGTGTACAAGGGGGGTTCCAAGATATCTCAATTACAAGGAAACCTGAATTCACATTTGTACATTGTTTTTCATTGAAGGTTAATGCTTTTTTAGATGGCAAAATAACTTGTGATGAAATATGAGTTCGAATCCAAACATCAGAGTATGGAATGGAAACATCAGTTTGCTTACCAGGAAAAATTCAAAATCCTATGCATTAGGTAGTAAAGTGAAGGTAACTGTTTTTGGGATTATAAAGGCCAAATTTATTGCGATGAAAGAACGATATAGAATTAGCAGTGAATACTATTGTGATGTAGTAGAAATAAATGAAATCTACATTATGTAAGAAACATGGTGGATCTATTTCAAAAGGTGTAATCTGCATAATGCCTGCCCTGTACCCGCTTAAGAGAGAGAGCTAACCAAAAGTCAGGTCAGAAGGTTTGCTACATGATCTCGCTATCAGATTTTTGTTGTTTGCTTCTCTAGATGTGGCACAGAGATCAAGAAAGACAGAGTTGAAAAATTCTTTATTGTAATAAGAAAGATGCTAAATCGAGGTTATGTTGAAAAGTAGCATTATAAGGTGATCAATCATCCTCCTTCGGGGAGGAGAGTCCTTTTGTGACTTCTGCCCTCCTTTGAAAAGTGTCCTCCTCCTACATGACCTCTTTTTCGATATTTGAAAACTAATCTGTTAAATGTTCGTATTCGATCGATGCTGAGTTGATCCGTTGTGTGTGATGTGACGTATTTGTATTTGACATGACCATTCGTCAAGGCTCGGTACAGCGGGCGGAAGGTGGTACATTGAAAAAAAATAATCCATTTAGTGGAAAAGTACTCATTTAAATAATTAATGGCCATGTAAGCATAATTGTAACAATAATATAAAATGTTACAAATGTTTTTATTATGCATTTATCAAACAGTCTATTCTGTATTATTGCTGCAATGAATAAAATGATAATTTTATTACAATTTTTTTCTTCAATTTATTTTTGTCGTCCTTTTCATTGTAACTAATGTTTACAAGTGCAGACTTACCCGAGTCTTTTTATCATTTAGATTTAATTAATTCTTCAAAAAAACCCTTATGGGTGGTTATATTACAAGAAATATATTTTTTGCTTTTTGCACATAATATTCCATTAGCACACAAACATTATATGCACTTTTATACTCTGTGTGTACGGAATAAATAAGTAAAAATGTTACTTATTACAATAAATATATGTAATGGTATAATGCTTGAGCATTCATTATCTGCATTATCATCATCAAGACTTTCGTCTTCATCAGGCTTTTCGTCTTTCAGATTCTTCATTGTTTAGCTGAATTATTAAAGGTTCGTCTTGCAGGTTGTCTGCTTACCACATTTCATTTTCTACTTTTTTCATGTGATCGCAGTAATTTTTCCATTGTGAAACACTGTAGCAAATGCCCTGCTTTATTATTAGTGCTCGTTCATCATCCATTTTAAATATGTTATATTTAGTCACAAACTTTTTAATCTGACTACATATGAGCTCAATATAATTAAATCGCATTGGTGGGTGGTAAACAAAGAACAATCGCTTTTTCTCCTTCAGCATTTCATCAGTGACACAAGTAAATTTATGTTTGAAAAAAAATTTCTTATTGAAGTAACTAAAGTTAGAGCGCCTCCCAAATAACCCATTCCTTTTGATGTAAGCCAATCCTTAATGTAATCCTTCTTTGAAGCAGTAGTTGGAATCTTTTCTTTCTTGAGTTATATGAGAGGATTATCCATAACAATAATGCTTCCTTCGGAAAGTTCTGCCATAATGTTGTCTATTAAACATTTTTTCAAAATGTGAGCTCTGCATTTCATCATGATAGTCTGTACTTGACTTTCTGGCCAGGAAAACTAAATTTCAGCCTTCAAGAAATCGAATCGAGGTCCTTTGAGACCTGCTATAAATCCTGCTATAAAAAGCATCCAAATTGTCATCATATTCAATCATCACAGATGTTACATTTGTTTTTCTGAAAACAAATTCAATATCTTTCATTAATTGATAAACACTCCTGAAGTTAAGAAGATTACTGTCATTATTTATTACAGCTAGATCCTGTGAAATGGTTGTGAAATGTTCTTATGGCACTCATTACAATCATTGTAGCTTTATAACTTGTTTTTCGTGTTTGTTTTTTTGCTCATTTAGAATGTTATAAACAGTAGCCCAGCTAGATTTAGTTGCCCCACAATTTTTCTCAACTACAGAATTAATACTGTTCTCAGGATTTGTTTTTAAGAAATAAATCATATTAGCTACATTAACTTCTTCCCACAAACGAAAATCGGCTTTCCTTTTTTGTGTGCATTTCTGCTGCTGGCTGAACTCATTTCTGATAAAAATAAATTAAAAACGAAATTAAATATACAGCATAAATGGATTAAGCAATTCTTAAAGAACAGTATACATTAAAAACTTAACTGTGCGGTATGCAAAATCACACACAGTCAAGAAAATAACGATTATGTAAATTTATGACGTGTCTAGTTTCAGTGAAATACAATAGCTGACTAAATGTTAGTAAGAAAAAGGATAGGTATTAAGGATTTTATTAAAAAGGGTGATATTAAGAAAAGTGTGAATAAGATCAGTCACAGCGTATATGATAGCTGCAATTTAACAAAGTATAAAAATATTGAGATATATATATATATATATATAAAAGAGATTTCTGTGTGAATCATAAAATTATAATCGTTTATTAATCATAATTAATTGTCAAAATCTGTCAACTGATTTATAAATGCATATGTATTAAAAAAAATGACATAATACATGTTAATGATAAAAATAAATATGCTGGAAATGTGAACAATATCTGTACAGTATGCGATATCAAATGTAAACATTGCTTTTCCCACTGTTGACTGTCAATTGGAATTTTTTTAAAAGAATAATACTTTGGTCTCTTCATTTAAACAACAATTCCCAACTAAACGTATCATTTAGTATAGATGATAAAGAAATTGTATCTTTATGAAATTAGTACTTAGCTTAATTAGTAACACATTGCAAAGCTATATAAAAATCCCATTTCAGGAACTATGAATAAGCGAACTAAAGATGTATCTACTTAAGATTAATTCAATGAACGACAGTTCTTAATTAAGAATTGTATTGTTAGTTTATTAAAAAAGACTTTTCTTTCAAATTAGTTGCAATTGAAAGACTGTTTTCCTTGTGAAATTTTATGAAAATTGAACTTTTAAAATCCATACTAAAGTGTTCTAAAAGTAACAATAAAGTAGATCTGCCCTGGGTAAGTCTAAAAGATTAAAATTTTCCAAAGTAAAGCATAATATTTTTTTAAAACATGCCCAACATTTAACTGGGGACTAGTGACAGTCTGAATTTTTCAGCCATATAAAAGTTTTAGTCATGAAAAGTTAAGAATTAATGTAAGAATTGTCATTCTATTTTTATGAAAGATTTTTAAAGACGTTTGATAAATGTGTATGGTATTTGGTATAGCCATCTCTGTGGTTTCATTATTCTCATTATTGAAAATTTCAGCGGAGGAAGAAAGTATAATAAAATTATTTACTGTAAACATAATGTTTATGTTTTTTATGAATTATATTTACAATAAACATAAGCACATAGATTTTCTTCCTTAAAAAATTCAATTAATGTACACTTAAATGAAAAAATAAATTATAATTTGGATATAAATAATTACACAATCTATTAATGTATAAAAGAGCAGAATACTGCTTTAAAATTTGTAAGTAATGAAGACATTCAGCAATAAAAGATAAATTGAAACTATTTCAGCAAAATTGTAATAGAATAATTTTTTTCATATCATAAACTGTTTAATAATTGTTTACTCTAATTTTCAGATGCTTTCATTCACATAATAGTAATGTGTGAAAACATTTTAGATGTTGAAAAAAATTTAGTTCAAGAGATTGACAAAATGCTAGCTTTCATTGTGGAGGTATTAATTCATTATAGAATTTTATTTGTAAATTAAGATGATGAAAATTAAGTTTAAATTTAAAATAAATATTTTATGCTCAATTTATTTAATAAGCAGACACAGCTGATTCTAATTAGCCAAAGCAACACTAACAGAAATTTCCAAAAGAAAATTATACACAGTAGTTAACATTTATTGGTCAAGCTCAAAAAATAACTGTCTAATTAATCATTGTTAACCTTAATTTGTGGAAAAACATTCTTACCTCATTCTGTTAATAAAAATTTTATGTTAAGAGCAAAGCTGGAAAAGTTTGCAACCCTTTGCCAGTTTTTTATTTAGCTTTTGTTTTAAAGTGATAACCCACAAAGATAATAAATTATGTTTGCATTATAGTCATGTTGAACTGGAGTTGTGAGAAAAAAAGGTAATATTGGAGTGCAGAGAATCCTTACATTTTCCATGAAACTACACAAAAGATCAGATACAGTACCAGCAGATTGTAACTGATTTCACACCACTGCTGGAAGAAGAGTATTGAAATTGCTGGTACTGCTAGTATTGGATTGCTGGTAGCAGAATAGTACAATGGCCCACAAAGCAAATAGCACAATATTGCTGCTGTGAGAGTTATTTGAGGAGAAAGTAGTTTCCTGTGATGACCAATTAGATCACTAGATGTATCCCCCACAAATACAATTGCCTCAATCCAGTTCACTAACCTCTCCCTCTTCATTGTCCGTACTTCACTTTATACATTTGGCTAATCTCTTCCTTAACTTGTGCTAAATTGAAACTTTTACAACATTATAATTCCTCCTTTTTGAAAAGCTTTTCTTGCTACTGCTATCCTTCCTTTTATTTCCACTTAGTCCTATGTCACCATACTCATATTTTTTTAATTTTCTAAGGTAGCCTTAATTTCCCTCAGGTAACCTTTTTGTCTTGAGGTTACCATCCTTACAGCTTACTGTTCCCTTAACATTTTATCCAAAGTACGTCCTCATGCAACATAATGTTATTGCTTTTAGTTTTGTCTTTCCCTCCTTAAGTCATTATTTAATTCATGTGTGTGTGTTACACACACACAGTGACACACACACTATCTGTCTCTCGCAGAGAGACAGACAGACAGAGAGAGAGAGAGAGAGAGAAGAGCTCTTTCATCTTCTCTTCTGAATTGCCTTCTTTCTTCAATTTTCTTTAGCATTTCTTAGTTATCTATGGTTTCTTGACTCTATTTCCATCAAAATACTTCCTCTGCTGCTTTTACCATGGTATTTTTATTCTCATTCAGGTTTCCTCGCTGTTCTCATTTTCCTTTCTGCTTTCTTTAATTGCCTTAACTAGGTTTGTCTATTATTTCCTCATCCAATTTTTTCTGCCTTTCCTGTACCTCATCTAATAAGATACGGTCTATTCAATAGCTTGTTTTGTCTCTAGAGATATACATGTACGTAATTTTCTGCTTTCATGTATTAACTTTCTCTCTGGGTAAAATTCTTCTAATCTGTTCTCCCTTCCATTCCTTACCTTAAGTCAAAATTTCCTACCGCATTTCCTTTTACATTTTATTAAATCTTAATCACAGTTATACATGTCTTCAATTTCTTTTTCATAATTCGATGTTGACATATATACTTGTAGTACAACTAAAGCATTTAATAACACCCAAATCCTTAATGATATTAATCTATTATCACATAACATACTTTCTTGCACCTGTTTTGTTATTTTATTCCTCTGCCGATTTTCATGGCGGAGTGATAGTGACTTCGTGTTGGCCTTTCATCTGGAGATCTCAGGTTCAAATTCCAGTCAGGCATGGCATTTTTTGCATGCTACAAAAGTTGGTAAATGTAAGAGGGTGTAAGTTTATTATTACAGTATAAGTAAACTAAAATAAAATAATTATTACTGTCCTTTTGTTTCTTTTTTCCCCAGAGTAGAATATGGTTAATTCTCCACTCTTAAATTTCACCCTATCCTATCCACCTTTATCTCTTGAGATCCTTTGTTTCCCCTTTGTCTTGACATTTCCAAGTTCCTGTATAAGTTCTCCTGAATTTCCCTAAGATCCTAAAGAGATTTTAACAAAAGAAGCCAATTTAGCACAGCAGAAAATATTGGACATGCTACTGCTCATAAAGCTGTAAGAAAAGAACTAACACTTTTGTCCTTGAAAATAATGTGTATTCAAGCACTGAAACTTACAGGTCATGCCAAGAGACTAAATTATTGTGAATGGTTTAAATGTTCAACCAAATTTTTGTAGGTATCCTCGAAATTTTTTTTTTACAGATGAAGCATAGTTTCATCTGGGTCAATGATTCGCAAAATAAATAACTGTGGTCAACAACTAACCTGTAATCAACTACACGAATAACACTGGTCAACATAAAATTTAGAACTGTGAAGGGAGTAAGTGTTCTATATAGTATTTTATATGCTGAATCTGAATATGCATTTTGAAACAACCCATCACGTAACGTTCTTGTTACAACCATCATTTATTTGTTCCATCATTCGTGGAAAAAAATACAAATAAGTTTAGTATGTCTCTGTTTGCTTATTCACATCTGATTTATATTATAATGCATCCTGTAGACCTACATTTGATTCATAAGTTGAATGATATCATTTCATGTCAAGCCATACATGTATATAGATTCGCTGGCAGACATGATGGCGCAGGGACTGAAAGCACTGTAAAAAAAATGTACTGGAAAGTGAACTAGCATTTTGCAAACATAGGCCTCTGTTAGAAGCGAATTAAACACATTGTCATTTACTGTATGTCTTTTGTGGTATGGTTATATAACAAAAATACAGGCTTCATAAACTTGCTGTAGCATACGTAATTGTTGAATTTTATTCTAAATTATTGATGTTGTGATCTACAGCTCTTTCTAATGTGTTATTTATGATCTGTTGTAAACACAACACACCAAGCAGTTCTAAGAATTTAATTTTTATTTTTAATCTAGTATAATCATTGTGCTGTGAAGAATCATCACACAAATCGCTTGTAAGTATGTTCTAGAAGTGGTTATTATAGAAACATTTATTGCAGTGTTTACGGGTATTTTACTTAGTGAAGTGAGTAGCTGTTAGTGATTCTTTTTTTATATTTGTTGTGTTGTTTTTATTTAAGGCTTTGACATAAATTTTGTGTTGTAAATTTTTAATATTTTGATATAGTAATTTTCTTTTAAAATGCCCAAGTTAGGAGGAAAAGGTACAGCAGTTCATATTCAGAAGAAATTGAATTCATTGTTAGTGAGGAAAACTGAAGTGCTGAATACGGTTGTTCAAATGATGAAAGTATCAAAACAAACAGCCCAAAAATTTACAGCAGAAGGTAAATCAAGTCAAACTGAGAAGCCATGCATATTAGTTTCGTCAAGCAAATGTGTAAATTGTCCCAGTATGGTGCAATTAAGATTAGTTTGACACCGATGCATTGAAGTGTTTAATAAATAAATTTTATGTAGTCGAAAAATGTGTTCCTACCGTAAAGAAAATTATACAAAAAGCTCGGGAGAGTGAAATTCATTTCAAAAGATTTTTAAGGAGAATATTACGTAAAATGGAATTTACATGGAAAAAAAACAGAAGCCAACTGTATAATACTGCAATGTCTGCAAGTATGTTGTCAATGTTGAAAAGAAATACATAGAACATAAACATAATACATAGTTATATGATATGCACAATGACAATTTTGTGACAAATGTGAATTCAAAATCTGATACAAGCTCTTTAGAATCTACATCAATAATTTGCGAGCTACATCAATAAAGTTAGTAAAAATAATTATATAATTACTTTAAAATAATAATAATAATTGGGATACTAGAACTAGTTTTAATTAAATAGCATTGTATGTATTTTTAGTTATAATATAATCTAGTGTTTTCAGTCAGCCTAACACCATGCTCAATGTTTGCTGAATGCTAGTAGTTTTTTGTGCAAACTTTTACGGATCGATAGTTATACATGTCAGTGAAATAGTTAAAAAGTAATTCAACGTGATGAGGATTTTCTTCAGTATGAGTTAAGTTCTATGTATGACTTTCTGTGTTGTTTAGTTGGGGTAGTGGTTGTATCATACAAATATTACAGATTGTTTCACAAGTGATGCCATAAATTTAGTTAAAGATTTTTATGACAGAACAAATTTTGGTATTACTTTATTGAACATCAAAATTTGTTAAGTTTTGTGTATTTCATGCTGTGCTTTATTGCACTCCATGGTTAAACAGTTTTATGATGTATTTTAAGTAATTCTGTATTTATAAATTAAAACTTAATTATTTTTACAATTAAATAAGTATTTCTATAATAATGTTTACTTTCAGTCATTAAAACATCCAGTTCTATGTTAAATTAACCCAATGATTAATTTGCCTTTTGGCATACCTATTATTTGACGAGAGCCTACTAACTGTTATGATGATTGCTAATTTTGCTTAAAAAATGTTATCGGTTTCAATTCAAACAATAAAAACAGTATTACATACCCAAATGTTCGTTCAGATACGAGACCAGTACTTCATGGTGTTAATTTATGAATCCAATCGCTTCAATTTCTTGTAATAATATTACTAATTCCCCAGTAGGCTCAACTGATGAATCCTCAACTTCAATTGACATTAATTACATTACAGAAGAAACAAATACTGAACCTCACATCACACAAGGAGAGCTGAGCGATCTAATTTGTGACTTGTATTTGTCGAAACAACATACAGAACTTCTAGGTTCATGTCTCAAAGAATGGAATTTGGCTACTAAAATTTCAGTGTATGTTATTCATGATCAGTATTCATATATAGACTCGTAAGAGAGAAGCTTAAAGGAAGTGTTGTTGCATAATTCGGATAAGTTTTCTTCTACGTTGGTAGAACATTCTGTAGGAATAAAAGAAACTTATTAAAGTATGTAAAAAATTTTAAAAGCTATTAAGTATGACGAATATTCATAGCGAATCATTGCTGACCTGAAGGCTATAGGGCTTCTCGGTCTTCAGAGTAGCTTTACAAAATATGTGTTTATGGGATAGTTGGGTTACAGAAAACAGTTAAGACTTGCCAAAAAGAATACCCCAGGAAAGGATAATGTTGTCAATATTCCCTTTACCGAAGCAGGTTGTATTTTACCACCTCTACACGTAAAAGTAGGCCTGATGAAGAAGTTTGTAAAGCATTAGATAAAGATGAAGACCGCTTTAAATATTTAGGTGAAGTTTTTTCACAATTAAGTGAAGCCAAATTAAAAGAGGAAATATTAATTGTGCTTCAAATAAGAAAATTAATTGTTGAAAATATATTTGATTTGGGTGACATTAGCGACGAACAAGGAGAAAGGTTCCACCAAGTTATATTGCAGATGGGAGCGTTATCAAGGCAGATGGGATGAATATTATGATGAGTGACTACTGCTGGATGATAAAAATAGAAGACTTCACTGAACACAAAAGGAAAATAAGAAAAAAGAAATTAAGATAAACGTAAATGTCTGTAACATAAAGGTAGGAAGGAATTTTAATTGTTAAAATTTATAAATTGTAATTATTATTTTTGTATTCTATTATATAAGTTCCACAATATTTTAAAGGGTCATAACTAAAAATCTGAGGGTGATGAAGAAAAACTGATTTCATAAACTGTTTTAATAAACATAGTCAATTAACAGAAGTGGAAATCAATCAGGGTTAGTTCCAACAAGATGGCGCCACACGCACACAGCTAATCAGGTCAATGAATTTTTTACGAAATGTCTTCGGTGAACAAATCATTTTGAGGGGTTTTTAGCCTGCAAGATCGCTCAGTCTGACTCCTCTAGATTACTTTCTACGAGGGGCAGCAAAACAAACAGTGTATCGTCACAGATCATGTACGACTGACAAACTAAAAACTGCAATAATGGCATACATATGAGACATTCCAGTACATCAGCCGGTTAGTGTCTGAAAAAAAATTGAAATGCGTGTATAGTTTTCAACACCGTTTATAAATTATTTACGATTATTATTATACCGAATTTTATAGAATAAAATCATTTTGAAATTTAGAAAAATGTATGGAGCATATTTTTGATTTTGTATACATCATACCAGGAATAATTATATAAAGAAATAAAACTATAATTTACACACATTACTACCAAGTTCCTCCTCTATGAATCATGAGACCTTGCCGTTGGTGAGGGGGCTTGAGTGCTCAGGGATACAGAGTAGCTGGACCGAAGGTGCAACCATATCGGAGAGGTATCTGTTGAGAGCCAGACTAAGGAATGATTCCTGAAAGAGGGCAGCAGCTCTTTCAGTAGTTGTTAGGGGCGTGAGTCAGGACGACTTAAACGGCCGTATCAACATCACTCAGTCCTCTGAGTACTGCGCAGCTGAAAGCAATGGAAAACTACAGCTGCTTTTTTTCCAAGAAAATGTGGCTCTGCATTTTCACATATACAATAATGGAGGCGCCTTCCTTGGTAAAATATTCCGGAGGTAAAATAATCCCCCGTTCGGATCTCCGGGTGGGGACTACTAAGGAAGGGGTCACCAGAAAATTAAAAAATAACATTCTACGAGTCGGAGCGTGGAATGTTAGAAGCTTAAAAAAGGTTGGTAGGCTAGAGAATTTAAAAAGGGAAATGGATAGGGTAAACGTGGATATAGTAGGAATTAGTGAGGTTCGGTGGGAAGAGGAAGGCGACTTTTGGTCGGGTGACTTTAGAGTAATTAACTCAGCGTCAAATAATGGGCAGGCAGGAGTAGGTTTCGTGATGAACAAGAAAATAGGGAGGAGAGTGGAGTATTTCAAGACGCATAGCGATAGAGTCATTGTAATAAGGATAAATTCAAAACCTAAACCGACAACGATTGTTAACGTCTATATGCCTACAAGCGCCCATGATGATGATGAGGTAGAATGTGTATACGAAGAGATTGATGAAGCAATTAAACACGTAAAAGGAGATGAAAATTTAATAATAGTTGGAGATTGGAATGCAAGCATTGGAAAAGGCAAGGAAGGAAATATAGTGGGTGAATACGGGCTGGGCAAAAGGAATGAAAGAGGGGACCGACTTATAGAGTTTTGCACGAAGTATAATTTAGTAATTGCCAACACCCAATTTAAAAATCATAATAGAAGAATATACACTTGGAAAAAGCCAGGCGATACTGGAAGGTATCAGATAGATTATATCATGGTTAAGCAAAGATTTAGAAATCAACTCGTTGACTGCAAAACTTACCCTGGAGCAGACATTGATAGCGACCATAATTTGGTGATAATGAAATGTAGATTGGGGCTTAAAAACCTGAAGAAAAGGTGTCAGATGAATCGGTGGAATTTAGAGAAGCTTGCGGAGGAGGAGGTAAAGAAGATTTTTGAGGAGGACATCGCTAGAGGTCTGAGTAAAAAAGATAAGATAGAAAATGTAGAAGAAGAATGGGAGAATGTTAAAAAGGAAATTCTTAAATCAGCAGAAGCGAACTTAGGCGGAATAAAGAGAACTGGTAGAAAACCTTGGGTTTCAGACGATATATTGCAGCTGATGGATGAACGTAGAAAATATAAGAATGCTAGTGATGAAGAAAGTAAAAGGAACTATCGGCAATTAAGAAATGCTATAAACAGGAAGTGCAAACTGGCGAAAGAAGAGTGGATTAAAGAAAAGTGTTCAGAAGTGGAAAGAGAAATGAACATTGGTAAAATAGACGGAGCATACAGGAAAGTTAAGGAAAATTTTGGGGTACATAAATTAAAATCTAATAATGTGTTAAACAAAGATGGTACACCTATATATAATACGAAAGTTAAAGTCGATAGATGGGTGGAATATATTGAAGAGTTATACGGAGGAAATGAATTAGAAAATGGTTTTATAGAGGAAGAAGAGGAAGTTGAGGAGGATGAAATGGGAGAAACAATACTGAGATCTGAATTTAAGAGAGCATTAAAAGATTTAAATGGCAGAAAGGCTCCTGGAATAGACGGAATACCTGTAGAATTACTGCGCAGTGCAGGGGAGGAGGCGATTGATAGATTATACAAACTGGTGTGTAATATTTATGAAAAAGGGGAATTTCCGTCAGACTTCAAAAAAAGTGTTATAGTAATGATACCAAAGAAATCAGGGGCAGATAAATGTGAAGAATACAGAACAATTAGTTTAACTAGTCATGCATCAAAAATCTTAACTAGAATTCTATACAGAAGAATTGAGAGGAGAGTGGAGGAAGTGTTAGGAGAAGACCAATTTGGTTTCAGGAAAAGTATAGGGACACGGGAAGCAATTTTAGGCCTCAGATTAATAGTAGAAGGAAGATTAAAGAAAAACAAACCAACATACTTGGCGTTTATAGACCTAGAAAAGGCATTCGATAACGTAGACTGGAATAAAATGTTCAGCATTTTAAAAAAATTAGGGTTCAAATACAGAGATAGAAGAACAATTGCTAACATGTACAGGAACCAAACAGCAACAGTAGCAATTGAAGAACATAAGAAAGAAGCCATAATAAGAAAGGGAGTCCGACAAGGATGTTCTCTATCTCCGTTACTTTTTAATCTTTACATGGAACTAGCAGTTAATGATGTTAAAGAACAATTTAGATTCGGAGTAACAGTACAAGGTGAAAAGATAAAGATGCTACGATTTGCTGATGATATAGTAATTCTAGCCGAGAATAAAAAGGATTTAGAAGAAACAATGAACGGCATAGATGAAGTCCTACGCAAGAACTATTGCATGAAAATAAACAAGAACAAAACAAAAGTAATGAAATGTAGTAGAAATAACAAAGATGGACCACTGAATGTGAAAATAGGAGGAGAAAAGATTATGGAGGTAGAAGAATTTTGTTATTTGGGAAGTAGAATTACTAAAGATGGACGAAGCAGGAGCGATATAAAATGCCGAATAGCACAAGCTAAACGAGCCTTCAGTAAGAAATATAAGCTGTTTACATCAAAAATTAATTTAAATGTCAGGAAAAGATTTTTGAAAGTGTATGTTTGGAGTGTCGCTGTATATGGAAGTGAAACTTGGACAATCGGAGTATCTGAGAAGAAAAGGTTAGAAGCTTTTGAAATGTGGTGCTATAGGAGAATGTTAAAAATCAGATGGGTGGATAAAGTGACAAATGAGGAGGTATTGCGGCAAATAGATGAAGAAAGAACCATCTGGAAAAATATAGTTAAAAGAAGAGACAGACTTATAGGCCACATACTAAGGCATCCTGGAATAGTCGCTTTAATTTTGGAAGGACAGGTAGAAGGGAAAAATTGTGTAGGCAGGCCACGTTTGGAATATGTAAAACAAATTGTTAGGGATGTAGGATGTAGAGGGTATACTGAAATGAAACGACTAGCACTAGATAGGGAATCTTGGAGAGCTGCATCAAACCAGTCAAGTGACTGAAGACAAAAAAAAAAAAAAAAACTACCAAGTTATATACTTGATACATAAAAAGTTATATCAGGATTTTAATTAGTTATAAGGTCTTTTGGATAAGGCAACAATTTTAGTTGCACACATGGCCATAAATTGATTCTCCAATATTTCCGTTGGCAGCGCCGCTAGCAAAGATGAGAGTCCTGAACAGAAAGGAATCTAGTTTAGCAGTTTGCTGAAAGTGAATTTGCACAACATGCGTTCCATACAATGTTGTAAGTGACATTAGCATTTCTCCATGGGATAATCATTTTGAAATTATCATATGTCTATGTAGGTATTTCTTTAAAGTGGTAGTTTGTAGGCTGGCCCACAAACTAGCAATGCCGGTGATGGCAGTTGGAAAAGTTTTAAGGAAATTTACATATGCGTCCATACTGTATGCTTTGAAGCCTACTGACTACTGTGACTTCGCTGTCTAAATATTACACTATGAAACTGACTTTCTTGATTGTAATGTTTTTAATAATGAATCAACATTTCATCTTAGTGGGAAAGTTAACGTACATAATGTCCATATCTCAGGGTCAGAATATCCCAATTTCCTCAGCTGCAAGATGGACCAAAGAATTTTATTTGATAACAAGATTGTGCACTTCCGCATTACTGAATCTGACCCAATGTCACATTTCCTTTGGGGTTTTATAAAGAATCTTGTGCATGTGTCTCCGACATCTACTCATCTAGCCGATTTGTGGCACTAGATTGAAGCAGCTGTTGCACGCCGATTAAAGTATGCGACGAACCGTCTGTCAGTTGGATGTGTGGCACATGACAAAAGGTGCTGTGTCCCATTGAACACTTGTAGGGAAAATTTGTTAAGAGTTACTCTTTCATAGACACTAGATAGCTTTAAAACTCTGATATTCTCTTTTGTTCATCCTGTTTTTTGATAGGAAAATATGATTATAATGCTTAAGATGAAGATAGAAAAAGATATTAATTATTGCCTAAAACTGATTAATATAACATATTCATCAAATGGTTACACATGTTTAAAATTTTGTAGATTAAATTCTAAATACATAGTTAAGTAAAAAATCCACTGTCATCAGAAGAATGACTTAATATTAAGATGCTTAACACTTACACTTAAATACTTGCTTATTTATGAAATTTAGTTTGGTTTATTGTTCTATTTTATTTAATTTTTTCAGGTTGAATTACATTTTTTTAGAGATATGTGTCAAGTATTAAGCATATTTGTCCATTGCGTAAGCAAGAAATATGCTATCTTTAAAGATCCACGATCTGAAATTGCCCATCTTGATATAATCTCATTGACAAATATCACCAATTTCTTAGTAAAAGTTGTTAAACGTTTTGAAACTTACATCAATACTACATATCCTGCTCAGCCTGATCATACTCTGGATGATTATAGAAATCTTATTTTAAAGTAAGTTTCATTTATTTTGTGTAATGTGAATTTTTTGCAAGTAAGATTCATAAGATTCAATCTTATTTTGTTCCCACTTATTAGTTTTCAGTGTTCAACACTGGTGATTTATAGTTTTATTTTTTGAGGATCGTTCTGAAAATTTTCTGCCTGACAAAGAAAACAAAACTTCTTCAGAAATTTTTTTTTAATTTTTCAACATAGTCTTTGTAGTAGTAAGTAGCCTTTCTAAATAATACATTTTGACCAACAACTTTACAATTTCTTAATACCCTGAATATGATGTGATTCAGCGAGCTATTTCTTCAGGTTTGGGAAGAAGTAATTGCTGACAACCAATATGGTGCATGTGAAAACACGTGGAAGCATAGGTCATGGAGTCTTGTAGCAACATCCAGAGATGTGTGTGCATTATCAGGTGCACACCTGATTGGTGTGCATTATCATGTTGGAAAATGGACTTTTTTTTTGGTCAGATGTAGACATTTAACTTGAATATAAGCTCCCTTCATTCAATCCATTAGTATAGCGTAATATTCCTTGGTGGTAGTTCTGCCCTTTTCCAAAAGATTGTAACCTTTAGAATTCTTGGAAAGATGGAATCGTAATTTTTAAACAAAAAGAGTTAAACCTTTCACAGTTCTTTATTACACAAAGATGTAATGAACAGCTTTGTTCACATAGCTTGAACTTTTTTTATGAATTTTTATCAGTTTTCTTATAAAAACTTTTGCTATACTTTATTGCAACAATAAAAACAACGAAGCACACTCCTCTGAAACTTTGCAGTACGCCATCTAAAGGATCATATATGACTAATATCATAATCATTTTATCTTACTTCTGCCATCTATGTGTCAAGCACATTTTTGAATGAGTGTCGAGAACTTTTTGAATGACCCTGGTATATTAACCATAAGTTTTAAAATAGCAATAGTAATGCTTTCTTAACCATGAATTGTACTAGGAAAAGTATTTAAGTAAAAGTATTTGTTAAGTTTTAATATCATGTTTTCTTATTCAAAATATTGTAATGGTAGCTTGATGTTGTAGTTACATTTCTTGCCGCTAGGGCTGACGACACGCATACACATGATGAAAGTAACAAGGTGTCGCACACCCTGCGTTGCGCAGTGGCTCGTTCCAAAATCCTTTTCCCGCCATGATGTTTAAATTTGTTTATGCGGTTGGCGCACCAACAGAAGCAAGACATGAATGTGATTAAAGGCAGAATTATCAAAAATAAACAAACTTTTGAAACATAAAAGAATAACATTTATTGACGTATATGACAATTGGCGTCGAAATGTGGATTTTTACTCTAATATTTATAAATAGGAAGTGCCGTACTCACGTGTGCGTATACATGCACTTCCAAATAAATATGGAGTGTAAGTTTTTTTTTTATTTTATATAAAATTTAATTGACTGTATGTGGAGTCGAGAATTATGATCTGAATGATTAATTTCGTTTATTTTTTAGCGATATAATAATTTTTCTTAATAAACAATTTACCTTGAATTAATTATTAATGTACTATTAGATACAGAGCGGTTCAGAAAATTAATTATTTTAATTCAAAATGAAAATATAATGGAAACATTTTATATGAAATAGAAAATAAAATGGTTTTCATTAATATAAAAACCAAAACCGACCCTTTTGCAAATATGAAGAAAAATAAAAAATGTTAACGGAAGACAAAATCGACTAGAGTTCGAAAGAATTCGAAAGTATCCAAAATAATACAACTACACGTCTTATTGCCAATTTTTTTTTTGCATTTAAATATCAATATTTTTCCTTGACATAAAATTATTCATGAGGTATTATAAGAACATTAAATAGAAAGATAATTGGGGAAATAACACGACGGCATATTTACATTTGTATCAGAATAAATTTGTATAAAAAAAACACTGTTTAAAAGCGAGTAGTTATAAAATCGAGAAAATTCAGAGAACAAACTATCCGTGTAAAAGCTAAAACAGAATTGTGTCTTCAGAGAGAAAATTCTTTTCTGCTTTGTCCAGGTAAAAAAATGAGTCAGAGTTGTAAAACAAAACGGAATAAGATATCAAACCTGAACGCAGAACAATTGTTCTCTTTATTGCACGCGGTTTAAAATGGTTTACCTAGAAAATCCCTTGCATTTAATTTGACTCATTAGAAAAATATGTTTATTGAATATCAAATTATTTTTCACTAAACAACTTATTTTATTTTTTTTTCAGTATTATAAAGTAATATTCATTTTGGTATCCGTAAAAAAATAAGTAATATCTCATTTTCCCGTGTAAATTAGATTATTAAAAGTAATTTCGTTCAAAAATTGTTTTGCGATAATATTTTTAATTAAACTAAAAAATCATCAATTCCTAAGATTGACCAAAATAAATAATATCAGATCTTTAGTTATAAAATTTTAAAATAAGTTATCTCCCATTTAGTTGATTTTCCATTTTAACAGCATTAAATAGTTTCACATAATAAATTGAAAATAATATTAGTAAAAAAAAATTTTATGAGCATAAAAAAAAATATCGTTGATTCGATACCGAACCCCACGAATAGCAAAAAGAGTCTTTACCATAGAGCTACACACGCTACACAAAGACTTTGTGTCAGTTGCACTTCATAAGATGTGTCCCCTGTTTGTTTGTTTAGGTTTTCATTCATTATTTTGAATTTTATCTTAATTAACAATCAATTTCAATACTCTTAAGAATCAATAGACTTGTATAAAATTATTTTTAATAAATATTACAACTTTATCAGTACCAAATAATACTATTTCAATACTAATTGAAAGTGAATAATCATTAATAAATATTAGATTGTTAGCTCATTTAATTAATCATCATGTTTATTTAAAATTTTGTAAACTTTTTGTACAACTAAAAACTTTTGTCCCAAAATCCCTTAATTTATATGTTCAAATAACCCAGTAGAAAATGAGATTTGGGACGAGCGTATACGCATGTGCGCCGAATACTGTCCGCTATGTTACTTTCATCAAGCGCATGGACTTCTTTGTTACACTCGTGGTGTGGACAAGCTGCAAGATGGTGTAGTGGGACGGTAACATACAATGCATTTAGTTATTCAGGCATTCGTTTACGTTAATTAAGATTCAATATACTTAAAGTAGTCTGTATTATTAATATTCAATGTGCTATTACTAAACTGAAATCAAACTACAACAAACAAGACTACCAGATATATCTAATCAAAAATGTATTCTACAAATGAATAAATACTACATAAACTCAATATGGATTTGTCTATTTATTCAATCTACAACCTAATCAACACAAACAGTATTTAATTTAGTTGAACATTTTTGAAGTGCTGAATTAATTCACTGACACTCCAGTATGACTGTCATATGCCATGTAACAATTCACATATCCTTTCAATTTTGAAAATAGACTGTGAAACATTTCCCTTTATCTTGTAGGATATGAAACTATCACATTGAATTTAAATAGGATAATCAGTTTATTTTGATCACACTGAATTCTGTATAATCGCACCTAAAGTCAAAAATAATTGACTTTGTAAGACTCTCTGAATAAAAATACTGATTTTCAAACAAACAAGGGAGCTCTCAGATGAGGAATACTTGAACAATAAAAGTACTATTTTGCTAAAAATAGTGCCTATGCAAATGAGGATTTGCCATGGGACATTTTTCCACTTCCCATGAGGATTTCCTTGGTTCATAAGAACACCTGTGATAACTTTTTTGTCATTATTTTTTAGATAATGCATCTGTATTATATGCACAAGTGTGTCACAAAGACTCTCAGGACTTTTCGTATAAATATTCTATTTACATGACTCCCTATTCTATTTGTGTAAATAATGAAAAAAATACATAAAAATTTCCTAAATTGCTTTGTTAAATGGAAAAAACTTTTTGATAAAACTTAAAAAAATCTTGTTGAGAATTTAACTCTCAACAAAATTGAACACACTCTCAACAAGAAAAGTTGAATAAAACAAAGGCATGTTAGAAAATTCTGTTGTTTACTTAAAAACAGTACACTAGACCACAGTACATTATACGTACCAGATTATTATAAATGTTCAAAAATGAGTCCACATTCTTCAATACATTTCTTGGCATGTATCTGTAGTGCTTTTGATGCTCTTTTTAGTTCTTAAGGGCTGTTGTTAAGTTACTTACAACAATGTATTTTTGTTTTGTATCCCCAAGTGTAAGATCAGGCGATCTTGATGGCCAAGAATGTTGACCTTCATGACCTATCTATTTCTCAGGAAAATGATTATTTGATTTAAGTGAGTGGAAATGGCACAAGAGAATTGGGAGGCACACCATTGTGCTGGAAGTATACTTTTTGTCTCAGCGCTTTTGAAGAAAGCACAAGAATTTCTTCAAGAATTGTGAAAGTGGACCTCAACATTTAAGCGGCCAGGTAATATGGACATCCAAACAACAGATTGTGAAGAAGGCGTTCATGTAGAACCATGTAGATACATGGTGCTAAATCGGTGTTGAAAATTGCCTTCCACCATTTCATGAGGATTTACTTCAGGCCATGTGTACACTCATTATGTAAGTTATTGATGGAATTTCGAGTGATATTTGCCTCGTCAGTAAACAAAACATACTTCTACAGTTGTCAATTTGTATTTGTTGTGTGGTTTGTTGTTTAGTGTCTTTTAGTATTGACTTTATTAACATTGTTAATAATGTTTTAATCACATCATTATTTTTTTTTTATAATAGTGTATTTTGTGATACTAGAGGAAATGCTAGGCCATCTTTTTTTATCTATGGAAAGACAATCTATCAATTCCCGATGTGTCCTGTGTAATGGATTCTTTTACACCTATCAGAATAAAAGATTATTATTTAATTAAATTTAAAAAAACTGAAATAACCCAAATATTTTTAATATAAACAATAAGTGCAATTACAGTTTTGTTGAAGTCTATTATAGAAAACCCTGTTTATTGCTTATACTTAATCTATATTTAAGACAACTTTTTTTGCTTGGTTTAAAATTTATTTACTAATGTCAACTATTAGCAATAATTTAAAAGTGAGGTAATTTTTTTCTAGGCCATTCTTCCTTGCTATTGATGTAATTATAGAAAACAAAAATGAGATTTTAAGAAAACCTGCAACAAAAACAGATGTTAAAGTAATTCAGGAGGTATTTATAATTTATCTTTCTATTAACATAAACAATTTATATATATATTGGATGGGTTAAGTTCTTTTTATTATATGTTTAATGCAAGGTGTCAAATCATATGGATACGGTGGCGGTACAATTCTCAGCATCTATTCTATTCGGGAAAAGTTTGATCAAGGTTGTCAACATGAGGACCATCGTGAGAAATATATATTGTAATAATGCTACTATATGGACAGTCATGGCAGTGAATTGCACATAAACCAAAAAACTTGTTTTCAACCAGATGAAGCATGGTGTGTTGGTTTGTTTACTGTATATGTTCACATTTTTATTGTCTGTTGAACCACAACTTTAATAAATTGAATTAATGAACTGTGATCTGTGATCTGTGAGTCTACCACTGTGTTAGTAGCTGGGTTTGATTGAACTGAATGATTCAAATCAATTGAATGAATATTACAAAAATAATAAAATTAAATTTACGTTTCAGGAGATGAAGCATGGCACATTGGTTTGTTTGCTGTGTCTGCTCACATCTTTATTTTGAATAAAGCGCTCTCTGGAAAAATGCAACAAAGTGACAAACTGTATTTGCTTTCTATGTGAATGTTATTTAGTTACAATTAGTAGAAACATTCAACAAAATAATATGTAATGAAACATAAACTATGTAACATTTTCATGGCAGGCTGTAGGCCTGCCCTTTTTCTAGTTGTCAATGGGATGTAATAGCTCTATTTTCTAATAACACCTCAAGATATGAATGGCTTATTAAAATAAATGCTACATCAGACTATATTATTGCTCTGGAGAAATGAGGATAACAATTACAAAATTGAAAAAAATTCTGCCATTGGAGTGCTTTGCTTACCGTTTAGTTTACTTGTCAATTCTTCAGAATACATCAGGTTGCTGATGAATTTTTAGAATTCCTTCCATTGGAAGGAATAATATTAGAATTATTATTGTTAATGTTGATGATGTTATGCATTACTAAATTTTTTTTTTTTTTAAAATTGGTATAATTATTGAAATTTTGATGTCTAAGATTAGGAAGTAGGAAGTTTTTGATTCGAGCTAGAATTTTAGTGTAACCTTTCTATTAATCCCTACTACTTAAATAGAAGTAGTAGGGATATTTATTTCCATTTTAAGTCTGGAAATATATAAGCCACTCATAGTTTTCCAAAATCATTCTTTTCTTTTATTATATTATTTTATTTATTTCTATTATTCTTTTATTTTATTTGAAAATTTCAAACGTTTCAGGAGCTCTATCCCCAAACAAAATTTTATCACTGCTGTTTGTTCTATTATAAAATCATAGTCATCATAACAATAGATTGTATCTGCCAAACAGGTTAAAACTTGTACATTATATAAAAAGCCTTTCGATGACAGATCACCAGCTCCTTTTCTTCTCCTTTATCCATTCTTCATCATTATTTGCTGAGTGGGTGCATGCGAGACTCTAGCTAGGTTTCAGTGCTGAGGATGCCTTAAGAAGACCTGAAGAGCCAGAGCACTCTTAGTTTCTTGTAGGAAACATGAACCAACTCAAGGACACTTCTTGACCAGTGGCTGCTAACTAGCCTAATTACTCAAGGGCTTACAGGAGAAGGTCGAGCGTTCTAATCCCTCCTCTCAGTATCCAACGATGATTCAACATTTCTATTTTTGTAATATTCATACTACGAGTAATTCTGCAATTGTCCCATCTTTCTGTGAACTTTTATTTCCTAGTACTAAGGAATTGTTCATCCCATTGTCTGAGTCATTCTAGTACTTCTTCCCCTTGCACATTGTTGCCAAAGTTGGTGTAACATTAACTTTTTAGAGGACTGAACAAAAAAACACCTGATGGTGGGAGACTGGAACTGTAAGATGGATGTAGCAACCCCTCCTGACCCTACTTTTGAATAGCTTCCAAGAATTACACCTTTTGAGAGAAAACCAGGATGTTTCTTCTTTATTACAGTTTCACTTTATTTTCTGGCACATAACAATAGTACTCGCTGTTTAATATATATTTTTCACTGAGCTTCTATTATGATTTATCAATGATACTTGACTTATGATTTATCAGTGATACAGATTTAAACTGTTTTTACAGTTACCTTAAAAAAAGTTCAGTTTTCAAACAACTGTTATGGATATATGCCATGGTCCCCAGCTTGTTGAACCGAGACTTTTTTTTGTTTATTCTGCCATTTAGGTAGACTCGCTAACACATAGCGAGGTAGGTATTTGACGTAGCCCGATGCTACAAGTGTCAGGGCTTTGGGCACACCGCTCTCCGATGCCGAGCGCAGACGGAGATGTGTGGCCACTGCGCCGCTTCAGAGCACAGGGCGACCAATTGCCCTGCCAGATCGTCGCCTGCCAAGTGCGCCGCCTGTGCCTTGGTGTAAGACAGTAATGCTGTACACCGGGTCGGGGGTAGGCAGTGCAAGGCGTACGAAATTGCTCAGGCTAAAGTTGTATAAAACACAGCTTATGGCGACGCCTGAACGGCAGGAAGCCCTCGAGGACGGTTTCCACCAATTCGAACGCCTGCGCCCGGGGCAGTTAATCCTGTACCATTTCCGGGCGGCCATGAGGCTCCTTGAGGAGTACAACCTTGAGGTCCTCTTGGTCCAGGAGCCGTACACGGTCGCGGATAGGGTGGTCGGCTTCCACGGGGTGAGTGTTATTCATTCTCGTGGGGGACGGCCGCTCTCTGCGATCGTGGTGAGCTGATACTTTGGTTGTGTTCTGGATGCCCCAGTTGTCTGACGAGCAATTCATCGTCGTGCGGATCACAAGGGTTACGCTCGATGTCGTACTAGTGTCGGGATACTTCCAAGTTGGATGGAGTATCGACGACTTGCTGGCGAAGTTTGGTAGGATTCTGGACGGTCTCCCGGGCACCAGAGTGTTGGTTGCTCTGGTTGCTGCGCGCAAGAGTTAGGTCTGCGTGAATAAGGTACCATCGCTGCCCCCTAATGCGGACTATCGTTAACCACGTGCGCGCTGAGCATCTTCGGATCTACCGGCGTGCCCGTAATGAATGCGTTCACGCCATCAAGGAAGCCAAACTCAAGTTCTGGCAGGACTCCATGCGCGATTGTAACGCAATCCCTGGCAGTTCGCAAAGACTTGTTACAAGCCGAAGCCATTGCAGGTATTGTCCAGTGTTCGGTGCGGGTTTGGTGGTCGAGACCACACATTAACATCTGTGGCGACTTACCAGGCGTTCCTGGATGTTTCCAGATGCTCCGGAGGGTGAAGCGGAAATCGGCGTTAGGGCGGGTGAAACACCATTCCCTGGCGTACGGACCGTGGAATCCGAAGATATAGACAGAGTGGTTTCTCGATGGCATTGAAGAAGGCACCGTGGATTGACTAACTTGACCCGGATATATTTTACCATCTGCTGCCTATCATAAGAGAGCCGCTTGGCAGACTGGGGTTGCTTTCCGGCTTGCTGGAAGGTGGCTTTGGTGACGGTGCTCTTAAAATCTGGAAAGGATCCTGGTGAGGTCAGTAGTTATCGACCTCTTGCCGGTTCTCGGCAAGTTTGCTAGAAAGGCTGATTGTGGAACGGCTCTGGGAAAATATCGATATGAACTGTTTTCTAAATCGAGGTCAATATGGCTTATGAAAGGGGTTGGCACCGAGGATTGCATCTTAAATGCTCTTGCCGAGGTGGAAAGCGCCGACTGCAAATACAATTTGGCAATTTTTATTGACATAGAAGCAGCATTTCCTTCCTTGTGTTGGAGTTCTGTCCTCTATGAATTGGAAAGCCGCAATGTTCCCGAAGCCTTGCAGGCCAAAGTGAGAGACTATTTGTCTTAATAGCTCGGCTCTGTTTAAAGATGCGCACCTAGTTGTGGAAACGTCCGTTACCAGGGGAAGCCTGCTGGGTTCCGTTCTCGGTCCTCTGATGTGGAACCTGGTTTTTGACGGATTTCTGGGATTGACATTCCCAGAAGGGGTCACGGCCCAGGCTTTCGCCGATGACTGTTCGTGGTAATTCACGAACGCAACTGGAAACTCCCACATTAAGTATAAAGGCTGTGTAATCAGCCGAGTAAGGGTTCATAAGTACCTAGGTGTTTTGCTTGATAAGTTGTTTTTTAGTAACCACATTAAGCAAGTTGCGGCGGACGCTGTCTCAGAGATACACAAACTTGGAAGGATTGCTCGAAAGGACTACGGGTTGTCGGGCCGTCAAATGTACTTGGTGTACCGAGGCGTCTTCGAGAGTATGATCGCATACGCGGCGCCAATTTGGGCGCATAGGTTGGATAGAAATAGAGCACTGCTTCAAAATTTAAGGAGTGCCCAGCGCAGAGCCTTAATAATATGGACTGGCGTTTTTAAAACAAACCTCCTACGAGGCTGCTACCGTATTGAGAAAGGCTTTCCCAATCGATTTAGTGGTGAAAGTTCGGGCAGCCATGTGGAAGTTGCGAATAGGTCGGGAGGCCGAGGCATTTGGGATGCGTTTTCGAGTCGGACCAGAACCGGAGCGGAACGGTGATCACAATGCACCGGAGCTAAATTTCGTACAGTTGCCCATCTCCCGTCTGCAGACTATGGAGGCATGGCAGCTTGAATGGCACACCACGACTAAGGGAAGATCCTTGTATAAGAATCTTATGTTTATACATTATTATGTTTATACAGGATTTGGGGGATGGTATGCCTCGAGTTCATTTTTAAGGGCAGCGGGTGCCCAAGTGCTCACCAACCATGTGGATTTAAAGCAATATCTGTTTCGGTTCCACCTAGCGGCTGATGATTTGTGTGTCTGTAGGGAGGTCCAGTCGAATGAGTATATGATGTTCGACTGCCCCGCTCTTGGGTGGGCCAGAGACCGAGCCACCCTGGAACTTAGAGGTCAGTGGGAAACTTGGCCGCTCACAAACGGCGAGTCAGTGTGGCGTCTTTCCTGAGATAATGGCTGGCCACCAGCCAGATATAAGCTCCAAGCGCTTTAAATGGTGTACAGGTACTAGCTGGCATTCAGCGACCGAGGCGTGACAGCTGCAATTGCTGTCTTTTTAGTTTATAACTGATTGTTTTATTAGTAACAAGGGAGTGCGTCTCCCTGATCTAGTTTTAGTATTAAATGAGCGGCTGGGACACGTAAGCGGGTGGTGAATAGCACCCTGCTTAAGTCACTCACGCTGATAGGTAAGCTCATTAGGAGCTTTTAGGAATTGGGTCGCTAAACCGTTTTTAGAGGCACAGTAGCTGTTTCTTGGCACTGACATTTGGTCTATGCTCTAGGGCGACCGAATGGGGTAGTGGCAGGAGAAATGCCAGTTAACCAACAACACATGTTAGTGTAGGGGCTAAAAGCCTGTGTACTTGAATTTTGCATGCAATGGGTTTTGTTACAAGAAACTAAAATCATTGGTCATTTTATGTATGTCTTTTGTGGTATGGTTATATATAAAAAACAGGTTTCATAAACTTGCTGTAACATATGTAATTATTGAATTTTATTCTAAATTGATGTGATCTACACCTACTTCCTGTTGTATAGCAACTAATAATAATAATAATATTATTAACACACAATTCTAAGAATTACATTTACTTACTTTTAATCTAGTCTAATCATGCGCTGTGAAGAATCAAATGTCAGATCTCTTGTAATTAGAAGTGGTTATTGTAGAAATATTTATTGCAGTGTATATTTTACTTAGTGAATAGCTGTTAGTGATTCTTTTTTTATATTTGTTGTGTTGTTTTTATTTAAGGCTTTGTCATCAATTTTGTGTTGTAAATTTTTAATATTTCAATAAAATTATTTTGTTTTAAAATATCCAAGTTAGGAGGAAAAGGTACAGTAGTCAGAAAAAGGTACAGTTGATAGTTAGGAGAGAGAAATTGTATTCAATGTAAACAATTTCTTTTTAGAAAACAATGCTGGAACTGGAATAGTGAGGAAAAACTGAAGTGCCAAATACAGTTGTTCAAGCGACAAAAGTATTAAAACAAATGGTCCAAAAAATTATAGCAGAAAGTAAATCAAATCAAACTTGAGAAGCCATGCGTATTTGTTTTGTCGAGAAAATGTGTAAATCGTCTCAGTACGGTGCAATTTTGATTGATTTGACATGGATGCTTTGAGGTGTTTCACAAATAAATTTTATGTAATCGAAAAATGTGTTCCTACTGTGAATAAGAATTATACGAAAAGCTCGGGAAAGTGAAATTCATTTCAAAGGGGTGAAAGATTTTTTAAGAATATTACGTAAAATGGGATTTACATGGGAAAAAACAGAAGCCAACCGGAAAATACTGCAATGTCTGCGAGCATGTTGTCAACGTTGAAAAAAGTGTATTGAAGATGTTTATATGATGCCCACATCGACAATTTTATGATAAATGTGAATTCAGAATCTGACACAAGCTCTTTAGAATATATAAATGACAGCGACTTTAGAATTTCCAAGCTAGAGCAATAAAGTTAGTAGAAAAAATAATTATTTAAAATATTTTAAAATAATAATAATATTAATCAGGATAACAAACTAGTTTTAATTAAATACATCGTACGTATTTTTAGTTACAAATATCATTTATATTAAACTGACAGTGTTTTCAGCCAGCCTAATTCCATGCCAAAAGTTTACTGAATGCTAGTTGTTTTTTTGTGCCAACTTAGAGATAGTTAGTGCATTTGGCAGCCTCTGTGGCACGAGTGGTAGTGTCTCGGCCTTTCACCTGGAAATTGGAATTCCGGTCAGATATGGCCATTATATTTTACACACGCTACAAAACACTCATTTGACATTGATAATTTTCTTGTATATAATATAACAAAATGTAAAACATTGCTGTAATTGCCAAAGCTCTTGTGAATTTCAACCTTCCAAACTCTCTAATCACCAGATATGGAGGTGCCCTGCAATTTTCACTTCTTTCTGCAAGAGAGATGAAGGCATTCATTTTCACTATGGACTGCAAGATGCAGCGAGGTTATGTGGATCAAGGATCCTCTCCATGCTTGCATTATCATAGACAAACTTCAGTTTTTCTGTTTCATGCTCGCCTTGGATTTTTGTTGTGTGCTTTGCCCAATTTTTTTTTTTTACTACTATTAAAAATTGCTTCAGTAATGTTCTGCCCTCAGTCTGTCACATGTTTCAGTCATGTCACAATAGAAACATCTATTTTATCGTCAATAAAATATTCTTAATTAATAAATCTGTGTATCGGTTTTCTATGTAACTTTGTTAAAATTATGTCCCAGTTACCGATGCACTTGGTTACCTGTTGATGAGTGTGGTTCCTCTGAGGCAGGAAAACAGTGCTTACAAGCAAGTAGACAAAATTATAGTGATCCTTTATTTAATCGCTTCGTAATTTACAATCCACCTTAATCTGACTTTGGTATTATGGTACTCCATTGATGATGCAGCTTGTTTTTTTATTCGGCTTTTGATGAAACCACTGAGTCGATCTTTTTGGAGGTGAAGTAAAATTTCATAAATTACTTCCTTAAAACTTGCTTTTAATAACAAATCAAAAAGCAGAAAAAAAATTAATTTAAACAAGTGTTAAAGATTGTAACAAATGTTATAAACTTTTAACGCTAACTGATATTTTTCACATTGTTTTTCTGGTGTTCTTATTTACCAACTGGTATAAGTTAATGTTAACAATAAATTTTGTGTAGAATTCTGTTTATCTATATAAGAGGAAATTGATGGTAATAGTAGTTATGTGTTCAGTCAACAAAATAACACCCAAAAATGCCAATTTTACACACACACAAATCAAAAATACTTTAGGAATTATCTAATGGTGTAAATACAGAAAATAACAGAGATTTGTGAATGCAATATAACAATTGCTAGACTATGTTACAACATAGATGCAATCTAGTTTAATTAACATCTGTAGAAATCTATATGTGAAAAGATGTTCAATCCGGTTTTCTAGGTAGCACAATGTTTAATTAATGAAAAATATTTCATTTTATCTTTTATGGGTTAAACTAATATTTGTTAAACTATTTTTTATTAATCTGAAAACAATGTACAGATTGAGTAAAATGCAATATTTATTATTTTTATTGGAATCTGTTAAAATGAGCCAATTGATAGGCTGAAAAATAAACATTTATTTTTACATATTATCTTATTGTTATCTTATCTTTTTACATATTATCTTATTGTTATCTTATCTTTTTACATATTATCTTTATTGTTGAGTATTTTTTTTCTAGTTGTATCGCATTTCTAAAAATCTTATTGATATCTTTGGAAAACTTCACAAAATAATTGGAAGGAAATTAGTGCCTGGTTCAATGGAACCCGTTATTGTAAAAACAAAATATGTGTTCTTCCATGCCCAGGTACATACACACACATATATATATATAGTTTTGATATTTATAAATATTATTTTATGTTAGTGTTTTCATTTCCATATTTATGAAATATAGTGATTAGAGAACCGGGAACACTCTATGCTGATGTTATTTTCAGCAATTTTAGGTATACTTTTCTCTGCAACTATAAGTGGTATAATTCTGAAATTTTTACCAGTTATTTTTATCAGAATCAGTGCCATTTACGTAAGTGATGAATTTTTTGAAATATTCAAATTTTATATAAAACTTTACCATTTAAAAAAATAATCCAGATCTTATTTTTGAATTAAGGCAAAGAGTTAATTCTGGTACCAAAGCTAATATTATTATGTCCACAAAAAGTGGTGAAATTTACATGACTATGTTCTAATGTACCTTGCTGCCACTCTAAAACTGAGGAAAATGTAGCTAAACACCACAGTTTTGAATTTCAGAAAAATGGATTTAAAATTTTACTTAGTCTTTGAAAACATCTAAAATAACCCAACACCATAATCTGGGTTCTTCTCATTGGCTTCCATCTCTTCCAGTAATCTTCTATAAAGTTTCTTCTTCTACCTGACTAACATGATCATGTTCAAAACTGCTTTTGAAGCTTCTTTTACATGGAATAAATCTTCAGATTTCAAAATTTGAATATATCCTTTACTTGGTTTCATGACAAGTTTCTCATACACTAAAAGTTTGCATATATGCCCATTTTCAAAGAATTTATCCTTTTGGGCATCTTGTCCACACCAAATTAATCTTTTTGGCTAAGTCTCTGAATGTTGGATTTATAAGCAGAATTACATATTGAGGTAAATTACTGCTTTTCTTATTTTGCTGCTGCAGAATAAGTGCAATTTATATGAAAGTCCATAAATTGTTCCATTACATAAATTCCTCTTATTATGGCTAAACATAATACAACTGCAATTTATCATCTCAGCATCTATTTCTACCTCCCACTTCTTTTCCACCATTCAGTTTTACACCTTTCAAATCCTTTTTCAAAGGTCTTAACCTTGAATCCATCTGCTTCTGTATGTGACTGACACACTACCTCTTCAATCTTAGCACAATCATCATAAGGTTTACTTTTAATAACTTTTTAAAACTTGATCCATCAAAGCTATTTATTCAGGTGATCTGGAATGATCCTTTGTCATAGTACACATCTGACAGTACTTTTTCATTATTGCTACATCTAAAACATTTCCTATATCTACACTAGTTACACTAACAAATCCATTCTTCGAAATTAGCCTCATTTTTGCCATGATCTGTCAATAGTAAGAGCAATATTATGGTGCTTACACAGCTTCTTCTATTGCTACACTCATACTATTTTTAATAACATAGTTCTCCAATTATTTCACAAATTATTTCAGTATACTTTTTATAACTTTGATGGGGTAAAAGGGAGATCGAAAAACATTTCATTTGCACTCAGACCTTTTTTCTATTGTCCTCATTGCATAGATGAAGCTGGCATTCGAAGCATTTCATTTGTAAGCTAACTGCTAACCCTTCTACTGCTATATAGATACAAACTTTTTTATAGTCTCTTGAAAGAATATTCTAATAAAAAATTCAGTTATTCATTTTGGATGAAACATACTCTTCAAATTATCATTTTGTTAGACATTTTCTTAGACTATGGTGATGGTTCCAAAAGATGATTACTGTTACTTCCACAAAATTTTCAAAACATAGAAACATCTAAAATTTCTCCCTCTATGAATCATGAGACCTTGCCAGTGCTGAGGGGGTTTAGTGTTCAGAGTAGCTGGACTGAAGATGCAGCCATATCGGAGAGGTATCTGTTAAGAGCCAGATTACAGAATGATTCCTGAAAGAGGACAGCAGCTCTTTCAGTGGTTGTTAAGGGCATAAGTCAGGAGGACTTAAATGGTGATGTCAGTATCACCCTATTCTGAGTAGTTCTCAACTGAAAGCAATAGAAAACTACAGCTGCCTTTTTTTTCAAGAAAATGTAACTCTTTGCATTTTCATGTAACAAAGATGAAGACGCCTTCCTTGGTAAAATATTTGGTCCCCTGTTTGTATCTCTGGATGAGGACTACTAAGGAAAGGGGTCACCAGAAAATTAAAATTCTATGAATCTGAGCATGGAATGTTATTAATTGCACACATCCAGTTTAAAAACTGTAACTGAAGAATAATGTAAGAAGAGCGGTATAGCGGGCCTGAGTAACTGATTCCTACAAATTATTATATAGTAATATAAAATGTAATGTTTGGTAAGAATCCAGAAAGGGACAAAAAAATTCTTTTTGAAAAGAGTTGAGCCATTTTACAATTGGCTTTTGTTATACTGCCCCTTAACACACTATAAACACCTGTTGTATAGTGAAAAGAGATCAGGCTTGGAATTGATCGGAACAAAGCCTCAGTAGACCCTTCTCACGCTTCGACTTGGATCCAATCCTATAGGTAAAGAGGCTAACAATATAAATAGCCCAGTAAGACCAACTAAAATTCAGTTCGGTGGAAATCTGCGAGGCGTTATGATGTCGGTCCTGCAAGGGCAGTTCTGCAAGGAGTTCAGTGAGGAGAGGCTGCAAGTTGTGTGGAATTGTGCAAATTCAGCAGAGAGTTCTGTGAACCAGTCTAGCAAGACATATGATGTCAGTCCAGTGCGGAGAGTCACAGGTATGAGTCTGTGAGGAGAATATCCAGTTAGATACGATTAAGGTGACACCACAAGTAAATCCAAATATACAAGAAATATTGTTGGTGTATTTGCAAATCCCGTACAAAAGGGATTTGGAAGTGAATTTTATAAGATTGTTAATGTAAGATTAGTGGTTAAGAAGGGTTAAAACTAGCAGTTTCTTTCATTAATGGGTTTGAATACTAGTTTTCTGTTTATATACCTGGAATAAATTCTGAACGATTATTTACTTTAAACTCTCGTGTGTAATCTGTATTTACTAATGACATTTATCACTATTTGATGTGTAATATCTTGATTGTTATTCTTTGTTGATTACGCTATGTATTTTTCTCTGGTTTTGTCATGCTTACTGTTTTGTATACGTTATGTCATGTAGTTATCATTTACTTCTATTATCCTGACCATTATTGTGGTTGTAATTACTATATTAATATTTGTGTTCATTAACTATCACTTATTATTATTATTATTATTATTGTATTTATCACCATTGTTATTATTATTAATTTACCTGGTTGGAATTTGAACATTTTAAAACATAAACTATAATTATATAAACATTATAAATTATCAACAACCTTTCAATATCCTGATCGAGCCATGCAGAACCACACCATGTGACAATATATATATATAGAAAAAGCCAGGTGATACTGCAAGGTATCAGATTATATCATGGTTAAACCAAGATTTAGAAATCAACTCGTAGACTGCAAAGCATATTCAGGAGCAAACATTGATAGCGACCATAATTTAGTGATAATGAAATACAGACTGCGGTTTAAAAACTTGAAAAAAGGTGTCAAATGAATTAGTGAAAGATGAATGGATTAAAGAAAAGTGTTCAGAAGTAGAAAGAGAAATGATCATTGGTAAATTAGACAGAGCAGACAGGAAAGTTAAGGAGAATTTGTTGAATTATTTATTTTTGAATAAAGATGGTACACAGATTTATAATATGAAAGAAAGGTCAATAGGTGGGGTGGAATATATTGAAGAGTTATATAGAGGAAATGAATTAGAAACTGAAAAAGAACAGGAAGTTGAAGAGGGAGTTGCAGTACTAAGATCTGAATTTAATAGAGCATTAAAAGATTTGAATGGCAGAAAGGCTCCTGGAATAGACAGGATACCTGCAGGATTACAGTGCAGTGCTGGTGATGAAGCAATAGATAGATTAAACTGGTGGGTAATATTTACAAAAAGGGGAAGCTCTGTTGGACATCAAAAAGAGTGTTACTGTAATAATAACAAAGAAAGCAGGAGCAGAGAGATAAAAGTGAAGAATACAGAACAATTAGTTCTGTAGAATAGATAAGGAACAATAGTTCAGAAGAATTGAGAGGAGAGTGGAGGAATTGTAAGAAGACCATCAGGAAAAGTACAAGGGAAGCAATTTTAGCACTCAGATTAATAGTAGAAGGAAGATTAAAGAAAAAACCAACATACTAGACATTTATAGACCTAGAAATGGCAATCAATAATGCAGACTGGAATAAAATGTAAAGCATTTTTAAAAAATTAGGGTTCAGATACAGAAAAATTGCTAACATTTACAGGGATCAAATTGCAAATAGTAATAATTGAAAAGCATAAGAAAGAAGCTGTAATAAAAAAGGGAGTCCGACTAGTATGTTCCCTATCCCAATTACGTTTTAATATTTACATATAATGTAAATAATGTAGATAGACCCCTAAAAATCCCAAGAGAAAAAAATGATGGAGGTAGAAGAATTTTGTTATTTGGGAAACAGAATTACTAAAGATCAACAAAGCAATAACAGTGATATAAAATCCTGAATAGCACAGGTGAAATAAGCTTTCAGTCAGAAATATAATTTGCTTACATCAAAAATTAATTTAAATGTCAGGAAAACATTTTTGAAAGTATACATTTGGAGTGTAGCTTTATATGGAAGTGAAACTTTGGTTGATCGCAGTACCTGAAAAGCTTTTGAAATGTGGTGCTATAGGAGAATGTTAAAAATCAGATGGGTGGATTAATTGACAAGTGAAGAAGTGTTGCAGCAAATTGATGAAGAAAAATGCATTTGAAAAAATATAGTTAAGAAGAGACAGATTTATAGGCCACATCTTAAAAGGCACCCTGGAATAGTTGCTTTGATATTGGAGGGACAGGTAAAAGGGAAAAATTGTGGAGGTAGGCAAAATTTGGAATAGGTAAAACAAATTTTTAGGGTTGTAGGATGTAGGGAGGAGGGTATGCATGCATGAAATGACTGGCACTAGAATAAAAAAAAAAAATTCTCCCTTTCATTGTTAGAAATCCCCTTCTATTTGAATTCTTACACGCTTTTAAAAACCATTGTTTGTTGTCTCCAAAAGTTTACTATTCTATATTACGATTACTGGGGCAGATCTTTTTAAATGTGTATTTGTGTATATGTATGCATTCCTGATTAATAATCTATCATTCTAGCTAATGTATTATTTTGCTACTGATCATAATGTAATGGTACATCACTGAGGAATATGACAGAACTGTGGAGTTCAATGACTTACCTTGCATACATAACATTTTTTGAGGAAGAATTAAAATCATTTACAAGATGTTCATTCAGTATTTAAGAAAAAATGACTGCAGAAGAATTATTTATGCAATGAAAATAAAACTAACACTACTTTTCAACATAATCTCCTCCTACACAGTCATTTGTTACATCTTTCTTATTCCAGTAGTAAAAAATTGTTAGCTTTGGATGTCTTGAGCCACTGTTGTACCATATTCTTTACCCGGTCATAGTTTCCCAATCCAGTCACATAATAACTGTTGAGAGAAGCAAGCAAAAAAATCTGATGGTACGAGAAAGGACTGAAAGGTGTTCTCCTGATCCATCTATCGAAAATCTTCTCGTGTCTTGTGCAATGTTGAGGTGAGCATTATCATGCAGAAGTTATTATGCAAAAGTATTATGCCTTTTGAGTAAGAACCAGGATGTTTCCTGTTAATTTACAATTTTCACTCTATTTTCTAGTAAAATAATGTCACAGTTGTGACATTAATGTAGAATAATGTTGTTCTTCCAGGTAATAGCAATAAATTGGGCTCAATTTATTGGCCACTGCATAGGTTTTCGCAGACAAACCTCTTATGTTACCATTCCGTATTCTGATGTTTGAATTCAACTCCAATTGATGGATTAAAGTTTCATTTAAACTATTATCCCATCTAATATATCACTGGGCTGACTCTGAACACACCTTGAACAAGTTTTGCAGTAATTCAGCTTTTCATGAATAATGGAATGGACTTGCACTATGAATTGCAGTTGTTTCCCAAATATTTATGCGCGTGTTCTTAAGAATAAGATCATTAATATATTATTTCAAAACATAAGGTCTAAAACTCTACCAGTCTCCTGTTCTATGTAAATTGTTGAAACCAATTTAAATTGTCTGCTTATAAAAATTTACATGACTATGTAAATTTCATCTGAGTGAAATTTCAGCTGATTTTACATCAGCTGATTTTAAATCTTTAGAAAAAGTTGTTCTTCCATGGTGGTTATTAAAAGCAGACCTAAAATTTTATGATAAAACAGAAGAGATTATTATAATGGAAATTTTTTCTGATTCTGAGGTGTTTTAGTTTATTTTATTATATAGTTCTTCAGTTGTTGCCATTTGTCTTTGTAATTATTGAATAACTGTTATTGCATATGTTAAAGAATCACTTTGTGATTTGGGGGAGGAAATTGGTTTTATTGTGGGCCAACCTATTTTAGAAGAAAAACTGAGAAATGTTTTCTTGTGTTGTGTAATATGATTAAGAATTTTTTGTTTTTTTTGTAGAAAGATTTTCCAATGTTTCTTGCAAATTCGACCATTCCTAACATTATAAATATTCCACATGAATTTCAAATTACGCAAGATGATGTAAGAATGATTATTCCAGAAACTTTAAACGCAGCTATTGCTGAATCAAAAACCAATCATGTTTTATCAGTAAGTATTAATTGTACTGTTAAAATTAATGTAAAACATATAAAACATGCTTATATGGATACACACACATTCATATATGTGTATAAAAAAGTATAAAAATACAGACTTTTATTGCTAAAATGTTAAAAACTGATCACATATCATGAATATACAATGTACGATGCATGTTTGAATAGTTTCAAGACTGTACTACTTAGCCACGCATTCATATCATAGCGCAAGTAGCAGCTTTTTTGTCAATTTGGTTAGTTATTGCACTGTTTATACTGGAATCTGTATTAGAATCATTTCACACACCTATTTAATGTGCTCATTTGTGATTTCAGTATTTCTATTTGTAGAGCTTAGGTAAAGAATGAACTGAATTTGTTTTCAACTCTTAATTTACTGGAAGGCTGAATTTATTTCTAAAGTAATCTGTTGAATCAGAAATTCTGATTCATTGGGATTACATGAATCTCTGGTGAGGTGTTTGACTATCAGCGCTTCAAGAAGGACAGAACTTCACCAAACAGTTAATGATTTTTCAACATTTTTAGAAGTATCACATTCCATCAAAGATGTAAGTGGTGTAATGGAGTAGTTTTTTAAGATTTGCAACATGGTCTTCATCTGGGAACGCTGAAAAAATTTAAATTGTATCACACTAGAGACTTTTTAGGTTGTAAATAAATGGTTTACTAGAAATACTAAGCAAAATACTAGGTTATCACTGTACATTACTAGGTTATAATTTATTTCTTAGTGGGCAGAGTTTGGCATAAAGGTAGTTGTTACTACAATTTACAATTTGAAAATTTTATAAAAAATTGTTTTTGATACATATATTCTGTTCCACCTAATCAGAATGAATGAATGAATGAATGTTAAAACAAAATTTAATAAAAATTTGTAAGAACATCTGCCTATAACTGACAGAGACTAACTGTCAAAAGTTTTGTTAAAACAGAAAAACATTTGGCACTCTATGATATGTGATAAATATGTAAGGACTCAGCTGGCTTACTATATTAAAAGGTAACTTAAAATTACCTTTCCAATTAATAGGGTATTGTAAGTTTGTTAATAAAACTAAAGTTCTTTTATTTTCATAATTTTTAGTGAAATGTCAGTTAACATTCAATCGATTAACAAATATTTTTTTGTTGTAGATTATTGCTTTTTCAAAGGATCCATTTCGATGGAATCCTTATGAACTTATTATGGACTCTGTTATTATAAATGTTTTTTTTCACAAGGAAGAGATTGATAAATATAGATGTAAGTTTATTGCTACTCATATTTAGTTACATAAAATTTGTTCAAAATTGATAAAACTTTTATTTGTACTTCTACCAGGTACTGAAAAAGATTTAATCTTGAATTTATATCTGCTCAATATAGATTATAATTTTAATTTTACATTTACAGATTTGAAGACTTTGTCAGGATAAGCGTTTTTTATCCTGAGCAAAATTACTAAGGGTAAATTACAGTTCTGCAGTATGTTAATTCAGATAATGTCAAAGATGAACTTTAGGGTCACACTTACAGAATTGGAAATTCAACAGTACCCGAAAATATTATACAGCATAAGAGAAAAAATAATTTGTTTTTGTGTACTTCATCCAAGAAAATAGGGGTAAAGAGTTGGTGATACTCACCCAGTTACAGTTTTCACACGGCTTTGACTCACAGCTATTTCATGTCCAAAGATAGTCCCATATTTGCAACCTTGCCAATGCCCTTTTAATATCAGTCCATATCCTGACTGGATGAGTAACTTCGACTCAAACTGAGTTAGCTTGAACCACAATTGTTCATCTTTATAAACTTTTGTCTGTTGTTTTCAATTGTTTGTGCTTCAGTGGAGTACAGATTTGTTCTTTGCAGTTGTATTTTTCTAAAATGCCTACTTTGATTTCTTGAGTTTTAATTTTATCTGATTTGGGTTTGTGCATTCTGGGTCCTTTGAAGAAATATTTGCTTGAATACTTGCTCAGTTAACAGATTGTAAAAAAGAGTAAAATCCAATTTGTTTTTTAATAAGTTTATATTTATTAATATAATATTACTCTTAATATATTTATTTCTTTATTATTATTAATTGTATCTAAAATTTCTAAATTGTTATTTGTTAGTAATTTGTCTAATGTTTGAAATTTTAATATTACTTTCTTTGTAAATTATTATAGTGCTCGAAAACCTTTTTATGAATTACCTGCAGTTTTTTCTATATACAGCATGCATATACATGCAATCATGTGTATATCATGATATTTGTTTATGCAATTTTATGTCACTTATGGTATTTAAAAGTAATATATTTATTTAATAATATGTTTATGCTGTGACTATTATTGGAATTTATTAATGTGATCTTTTCTGATAATCTTATTATTTAAATATTTATTAGGTTATAAATAAAATTATTAATTATTATATCCATTTAAATTTGCTATATATTCTAAAAAAATTCAATTTCTTTCTTTCATTTTAATATAATTGTGTGTGTATATGTATTATAAGTTACATGACTGTGAATAGTTGACACATTGCATTCCATAAGCCACGTGCATCCAGCTTTCAGTCGAAATCAGTGTGTTTTGGATGCAATGTAGATGCAGCCTTTGTTTTAATTGTAACATATTTTAATTTTACTTTCATTATGTAATATAAGACATATAAATTTTAAAAAGTAATATAGCATGTATGCAAATATTGCATATCCCAGATGTTGGACGAGTCCATTTCAGTAACGAGTAGGGGAGTAAGCTTGACTTTTGAAATTTCATGGATGAGTGATTGATGGGTTGCATTTTATATGGGACACTCTGTATATATCATACGCAGACGTACAACGTTACGACTAAACCTCCTACCTCACAGTAGGAGGTTTAATTCCTCCCCTCCCGGGGCCGGATCCTCAATTAAGCATTGCTGGACCCCGGGAGGTGACTTTGAGCGAGGAGGATCCAGAATGCCCGTTAATCATCACCGCCGCTCACCCGCACAAGGTCAGCGGACGAACGACAGCTCCACAGAGTGCTATACTTCACCGCCCCACACACTAGTCCACTTCTTACTGATCAGGTCTTACGCTCTCATATTTGCCCTCTATCTTCAATAACTGCGTTACGTATCGTGAAACAGCGGCAAAGTTCTGTTCACTGTTGAGCATGGTGGTAATAATGGTGTCTACACTTATGGAGCCTACTATCGAGATGCACTCCCTTTGCTGACTCTCCCACATTACACACCGGAACACTACGTGTTCTTCCGGTGTGTCCAGGTCACCACAATATAACGCAAAAGGGGTCCGTGGCTCTACTCCTTCCGTGAAGGTGTACCCTGAAATCCACGTGGCCAGTCAGGAATCGGGTGAGTCAGAGATTCAGCTCCTCAAATCCGCCATCATGGCCTCCTCTAGCCAATCCGCCATCATGGCCACTTGTACGTCATGCTTGTTCTCTCCTTCGTATACTCTTACTCGAGCTCTCGCCAGTTGATGTAATGGCGGCACCACCACCACTATTTGCGTCAGCCGATACGGAGCAGTACGCCGACGCCATCCGCAACGCTATTCTTGTTTGAACTCCCTCAAGGACTTTATTGTTGCGTATCGCGTCCAACACTTCCGTCCAGATAGGAGCGCCGTACAAGAGCTATTCAATACGCGACGTCTGCGGGTAGGTTCAGCCGAACGAACACATGATGTTCGACTGCCCAGCTCTGGGGGGGCCAGAACTCAGGCTAACCTGGAACTTAGAGGACAAAAGGAAGTCACAAGCGGCGAGTCAGTGTGGCGAGAGCCACGTTGTCGGACCGTGTGGGAGTTCCTTGATGTGCTTTGTTCAACCGACATCAGTAGTTTGCCTAAGAAAAAAGACTTTTACCGCGCTGCTGTAGGAAGCTAACCGAGAGATATGGCTGGCTACCAGCCAGATTAAGGTACTTTCTGGCATTCAGCGGTCTAGGCGTGGAAACGAATTGCTGTCTTTGACGAGATGTAGTTGACGGGGTGCGCCTACCCATTTTAGTGATATGACAAGCGAGCGGGGGGGGGGACACGCAAGCGAGTGGTGTATTCACGCTATTCCGCTCTGACGCTTTTAGGTTAACTCTAGGAGCTAGTTAGGACACTGGACGCTAAACTGTTTCGAGTTTCAGAAGCCGTTTATGGCACAGACATTCGGTCTTATGCTTTAGGGTGACCGAATAGGGTGGTGACGAGAGAAATGCCAAGCAAACCAAATCAAATTCTATAAAATTAGATTTTAAGAAATATTATAATTTAGTGTTTAGAATTTTATGATATTTTTGAATCGAGTGTATTATTGTGATGGAAGATTTATTTGTTAGGAAGAAATATTACTGGAATTAAAGTTCAGAAAATAATGGCCGATTGTTGAAACTTCTTAACTGGCGCCTTATTGTTAATAATTAGTGATTTTATTATGTTCTAGAAGCCTAAGATATTTTTGAAATAATAACTAATAATAATTGAATTATAATGAATATTTAGAATTATGGAAATGTTATGATATGTACATGTTTAACTGGCACGTGAATCTAATAATTATTAAATTAATAGTATATTAGAATTTTTGAAAAATATTGGATTTTAAGGGAGATTATGTATTATTAAAATATATTAAATTTATAATTGACGCAAATATAATTAAAATATAATAAATCGTACAAATATAATAATTAAAATTAATTAATTTGTTGATAATGAAATAATGATATACGATTATTAAAGTGAATTACGTACTCTCCACAAGCGGCGAAGTGTCGGACTTGCACGGGTTCGGCTAGATGTTGATATTAGGAGTATATGTGTGCCCGCACCCTACTGACTAAAACTCCTATTTCACCGTTCCTCCCCACCCGAGGTAGGATCGGCAGTTAAGCAATACGCAACCCCGGAGGTGCCTTTGAGCTCGGGGGTCAAGAGTCCCCGTGCCTCATCACCTACGTCGATCCACGTAAACGCGGAAGAACGACGGCTCCCCAGAGGGCTGTTCATCGCCCCTTCGCTCTCCAGTCAGTTCTTCACCTGCATTCAGGGCTTCATTCTCTTTAATTCTCTGTTATGTTCTTTCTCTTCTCTCTTTTCTCCCTTACTCCTGTATTTTCTTATTACATAAATTTATGACTTTGCTATTTCTCAGGACTTCTTTCTCTTCCTCTCTTTTCTCATCTTTCTCTTCACTTGTTTCTTTCACTTATTTGCTTTCTCTTAATACATTAGTTAATAACTTAATGAAGCCTGCATCTGTATACTACATTAGTTTAAACATCACCCTAAAGGACCGATGGAGTCCCCGGCCGCTCATTGGAATCGACACACCTAGTCATGCCGGCCCTCACGATCGGAACTGTCCACCCTGCCCTATCCTAAACCCTTTGAACGGCCCTATGCATTATTAGCGCGTATTGCCGCCATGGAAAACGTATTTAACCCCCTCCACCTTTCTTCCGCCAACAATATGTGCTGAACCAAGTTATATCTGTATTCAAATTAGACACACCGTGTATATTCCGCAGACCATTCCATACAAAAGAGTATGTTCCGCCGTGTCAATCCCAGAGCAAAGCATACATTGAAGAATGACGCTCCTACCAAATTTGAATAAATACTTCTCAAAAGTGCCATGTTCATCCCAACCCCGCAGGGGAAAGACACCCACCTTGTGACGTTACAGGTCGCCATACCACCGCCTCCGTTCCGAGCCCTGAGAGGCTGTACCAGAGGTCGTCTTTAGACCCTCTGATTACATCTAAATCATCAGCCAGGCCTCGGTCACGGACATCTAAACATTCAACCTAACATGATTTCCTTAAACTAACTGATGGAAAACGCGGAAGCGCGAACCCCGCGCTTAGTTCAGATTTGAGAGCACCGTTCGTGACTGTGAATGCCTTGGAAAACGAACGAGTTAAAAGTTAAATCAGTGCTGCACTCATACCAATCAGAATTATGTTTTACACAACATAGAAATTCAGACCTGCATCCAAATAATTTGACCAATTGAGGTCAGCTAACAATGGAAACCTAATCTCATTCCGATCCGCACAGGAGCCGGGGACAAATCCCGCACCCCCACCCGGTCCCATCATGCAGTCTGGCGCGGCATTTCCAAGTCACAACTGGACCGCCACCGCCGGAGGGAAGCCACGCCTCCGGTCGCATGGGCTAACATACCCCGGCAGCGCGGCCGCCCCCAAATGCTGGGGCGGGAGCCCCAAATTGAATCACAAACAACACCAATATAAACATGGCATGATGCCAATGCGCCTACCTCCAACCAATCCAATGCCTAGGCCGAAAGGCCAATTAGAGAACGTGGTCTGCCATCAGGCCCACAATGATTTTGTTCGCCAGCTGCCTGCAACGACTGACTTTCAATTCATATCACCCATCAGGATGACTTTTTTAGGTGAGCTTATTATGACCTCGTGTAACTTAGTCGTATGTTCTTCAAACTCTACTAAGTAACACGATAAGAAGAGGGTATTGCAAGGAATTGGCCAACAGACTTTGTATTATACTGTTGGCCCTAAAGCAAAATTCCAGACCGGAGTTGGCCAAGCATATCTCCCAACATGAGTGGGAGCTCGATGAAATATATAAAGGTTTGAAGCACCTCATAGAATGTTCAGCTCCCCTGAGGCTGATAACACAGGCCACGCAGACAGAACTGGCGAAAGATCAAGATATTAGTGGACTACTTGCAGGCGAGTTGACTTAATTTTAATGAAATTAAAATTAAAGTTAATAAATAATAACAGATGAAAAAAACAGTTTATACAGAAATTAAAATCAATATAAATTATTATGCTATTATTACTTATCTGTTGATACAAAGTGCCCTGAAATTTGGGGAAACAATTGTTTGCGTATAAAATATTTGTAATTGAATGTGTATGCATTAGGCTTGTACTTTTCACATATTAGAAGTTTTACGACATATTAGTTATGTAATGAGAAAATAAATAATGAATATAACATAATAATAAACTAAATTTATATAACAAAAATTTTTAATCTATAAATGAAATAGATCTCACAAAGATTCTAATCTTTCTTGGATGTACAAAATCAATAGTTTTATTGATTAATTAATATGTAATTTTTGGTTAATTTTTTTACTTATTTTTATTTTATTTAAATCATTACGGCTTGCAATAAGTGTATAATACATAACTATTATATATATTTTTAAAAGATACTTTTTCATTCTCTCGACTGAACAAATATTTCTGAATTTAATTTTAAAAAGACTTATTAAAAAGACTTATTAAAAAGATTTATTAAAAAAACATCACTGAAGATGGGCTTAAGCATGAAAAAGTTTTAAACATAAAAAAATAAAGGAAGAGTATTCTCTGATTCTGTGCTTTGTAAAGGCTGAAAAATATTATATATAGTTATTTAACTATAAAAAATGTAATATTGCATAACAATTTGGAAATTTTAGATACAAGTAATAATAAACAAATTTGTAAATTAGAGAAATATTAATTAAACATAATATAATAAAAATATACTTATACTTATATACTTATTATTTAAAACTGAGAAGAATTTGATAATAAATAAATTAAAATGGTAGACCTGGCATAACGACTGAATATTTTTTGATAAATACTATTAATATAATTTAAATTCATATTCAAATCATTCATATGGTCTCTGGTGAAATTATCAGAAAATACCTTTACAATAGTCACTTGCCAATGAATGGAGTGAATCAAATGAGTGTTTTAATTTTCTTTGTATCTTAGATACAGATAAATTACCCTTATTCTCCTTGGGTGTAGTACTATAAGTTTTTTTCATGATTTGTACAGGTATAGTTTCCTTTTCTAGTATAGGATTCAGATATACAAATACACATTAAAATGATTGTAATTTTGTAATGTGTAATTTTGTAGTGGTTTATGTTTAGATCATCACCCTCTGGTTGTCAAAACTTCCTAATGTCAACAATATTTATTAGAAATAAATATTCATTCATTAAAGAAATAAATATTCATTTATTTATTTAATATTCATTAAATATTCACCATTTTTGTAACAAATTATTATAGTAAAATTATTAAAATTTCACTTCAGAATTGTTTACAAAGGGAAAATGGAAAATCTCAGTGCTAGAATATTTTCAAAAGGTGTACTTAATTGTACTTAACCTTATAGCATTACTAATGGTGAAAATAAACAGAAATCTATTTGATAGAATCAAAACAGAATTTTGACAGAATCAGGAACAATAACATTACTTTTGTGAATTCTAGATTTATTATTATGCAAACAATATGTGTATCATTCATTAATTAAGATTCAAATGGCAACAGTTGAAAAAGTATTTAAAATAAACTGAAACTGCCTGGCACCTCTGAGATAGAAGATATTAGCTGTTTGAAAAGAATTTTGATCTTTATAATCTCTTCCGTATATTTCAAATTGTTGAATCAATTTTTAAACTGAACCATGGAAGAAGAGGGCTGTAATAAAATTTCTATTTTCTGAATGTGTAAAACCCACCAATATTTACTCATAGATATAATAGTATGATAAAAATGTAGTAACCATGAAAATATAAGTAGATCAAACAGTTAAATTAGCCAGAACATGTTATAGATTTTCATTGTAATTGAAGTGTGTGAATTTTCACCAGACACTAGCAAAATCTCATTAATGATCTTATTTGCAAGGACAGACACATAAATAATTAGTAAACTGCTGAAATTTGTAGTGTAATTATTACTACTACCACCCATTCCATAATCCATGAACATTAAAATGCTTTCAAGTTGCGTTCCACATTCGTCGTAAAGATACCTAACTCTACATTTGTGACAGAACTTTAAATGAAGGTTGTTAGTGGTATGTATGTAATAAGTTTTTAGAATGCATTATAATTTGTGGTGAATCATTTTGAGCCAGAATCCAAATATCATAGTATAGAATGTAAACATCAGAGGTCACTCATTAGGAAAACCTTCAAAAGCTATCGATCAGCAAATAAAATGACGCTTTGTTGTTTAAATAGATGACACCTATGTTTAAATAGAGGAAGACCCAATTCCCTAGTTATATGGAAGAACAAAGTACAATCAAACGTAATATTGTAATATGCTAGAAAATAAAGTAAAACCTGCAATAAGGAAGAAATGTTTCGGTTCTGTCTTAAAAGGTCAGTTATTTTGCATTATTATGCCTGCTCTGTACTGCTCAAAATACACAGGAAGTTTTTCAAAAGTTGGTTTGGGAAGTGTCATGTTCTATTTACTCTTCTGATTTTCCAACATTTCATTGTTTTTTTAGGTCATCTCAAGAGTTTAGGAAGAATGGCTTAGATACCAATGTGAACAACTAGTTTACTTCTAGAATAAGAATGCTAATAGAAAGCTAGGACACCTGCATTCAGACACTGTTTGAATTTACTCTGTTAGAACTTAAATTTCTCATCTTAAGTAATGGGTTTTATAAATTCTTTTCAAACTTAAGTGGAAAAAAGTTTCTTTCTTTTATTTACAAATTGATGTTTTTTTTAGCTGAAAGCTCTGAAAATTAAAAATTTTGTATATGTATGTAAATACATATTAAGTGTAAGAAATAAGTATAAGGTACTTTATTAAGTATAAAGTAAATTTTGTACACTTTACAAAGTTCTTTACATTAAAACTAGTTCACTTCACGTATGTAATATATCAGTTCAAGTTATTTTACATATTTTATTGCATGAAGTTATATTTACAGATAATTTAACTTCATATCGAGACTTAAAACAAGAATTTCATTTACGTTTTACCCTTGGTAAACCGGAATTAATTGTACTATCTTCTGTTTTTGCACCACCACATACAGCATCACTTAGAGTGAAGGATGAGTCTATTAATGTGTTTATTTTTCAATGCAAAGATTCAATTTTTGAAGTAAAGATTCTTGAAATCCCAGATAATGAATATGTAAGAGTAAGTATTTAAGATATTCATGGAGATGAAATAAAACTATATATGTATGTACACAAAGTATTAATCAATGGAGTAAATGTATTGTTTGGTATAATATATAAATATATATGTTTGTTTGTTTGTTTGTTCACACATGTTTATGTATGAAGCCACTTAGCCAATCTGAATCATTCTTTTACCACTTCACTTTAAAACTTTTTAAGACGTTTTTAGGCATAATTTTATTAAAAGGTAAGCAATAAGACTTATCTTAGAGAGTGCCTGTATTCTAACAATGGCTAATTCATGTAATAAAATGTTAAAATTATTATGCTAAATAAAAACTGATTATTGAGAAAGGTCTGGAGTAAATTTAAAATACTACCAAAATTAATGTAATATTTTGATAATGTCATTGGAATCACTACCAAATTGTAATGGCCCAGACCATTTTTTATCGGGTTATTAAGATTTTTTAGTAAGTATACATTCTTTTAAAATACATGAAGAAATTGAAAAAAAGTAAATGATCTATCTACATGGATCAGGAAATGCTTTATTTTCGACTTTAAATGCTTTATTTTCCAAGAAAATCTTGGAAGTTAGCCCTAAAATTGAATAAAACAGATTCTAGAGATATGTATTTTATCAATTTTTAAAAAAGAATATAAAATACCAAAAACTTTTGTGTTTTGCACCACCACAAAAGTTTTTAGGTTTGAGTTTCAGTAATTTGATAATGACAGTAAATAAATACAATTTCACAATAGAATTGTAGTAAACTTAATTCTGAGAAAATTTGTTAGAGCAACATCAACTGAGCATTAAGAGTAAGAAATTTGGCCAAAACAAAATGAACCAAAAGAGCAGAAAATTCTGAATTATAATAAGAATTTTAAATCAATATAATAATATTATTATTTGTAACAAATAGTATTATTAACCAAGATCAGTTATTAAAATGACTGTTCTTCTGTCTTGGAAAGTTGCATGTTGCTGCTACTAATTAGCTTTGTGAGAGATCCTTTGAAAGAAAATTAATCCAGCATTTTAAAAGAGAATTGCTTAATGTTTAGTAATTTAAAAAGCTTGTCACATTTGTGCTCGCTGAGGATAGGTATGTGCTAAAATTGCTATGACATTAAATATTGACATTTTTCAGTGACTGAAAAACACCCAAGTATTTTCAAAATAGTTTGTCATAGTACTATATTACCTTAAATAGAATAAAAAAATTAAGAAAAAAGTTTAAATTTGACACAGATAGATATTTTCATTGTCTCTTTAAGGGAATAATTGTGCAGAGAAGTCTTGAACAATTTAATGTGTATTTTTTCATATTTTCACAAGGTTTTGTGTTAACAGAAAAATAACTTATCTTTTTAAAATATAATTTTTTCAGCTAATTTTCCTAAAAGATATATTTCCTGATTACCATATGCATAAAAAGTATGTAAAAGTAGATACAAAGACTTCTTTTGTTGTGGATATTAAAAATATTACGAATGATACTATCTGTTACTTGGGCGTTTTATATGTAAGTATGGTATAATTTTTTTTTTGCAACATAATTAGAGCTATTATATATATTTATATGTAGTGGGCTAAAAGAAAAACAAGTTGATTATGACTTTTTTCTTTTGGGTTCAAATTATCTATGTTTTCAAGCATTTGTGACATTCTTTTGAATGTTTCTTCTCTGCTATCCATGGCATTGTTTAAATTAATAAAAAAAAAAGGGCTAATTTATAACAAACCATAATGAAATCATAATTGAGAATTAGTATTTATAAAAGAAATTGTACATATCACACATTTAAAGCACGGTCAAATTATAAAATATACATTAAAGATGCATAGAAATTTTTCAGTGCAAAACCTGATGTGTCTCAATCTTGTCCCTGTTTTAAATAAGATTTAAATTAATTCAGTTAAAACTTTTCAAAACCTATTTTTTGTAGAACCATGTTTTTTATAATTTTATAAGATAGCTATATGGACACTTGATTGAATTTGTGATTGATTTTTTGATTGAGGCGGTAGACATTAATAAAAAATGAAGCATTTATTAAATGCAAATACTGTAAAACTTTTACTCAACCTGGGATAGATTTTCTTCTTGAACTAAAATTTAGTTCAGTTTATTTCGCATAATAAGTTGTACTTACGTACAACTTTGATTTGAAAATGTTAACTAAATTTTTTCAACGGCCGATAAATTCTCATTAAATATTTATCCTCCAAACTAAAATCTGTATTGTCTTACAATCTGTATTGCAACCATATCATATTTTATAATGATGATTTTTGATATTATACTTAAATTATTATACTTGTAAATGAGACATTTGTAGTTTTTATTTATTGCAGTCAGATTGATTATTGATTGAAGAATTATACCCGCTTGTTTATTACCTCTTCAAAGAATGGTACTGCTAAATTTTCGATGCATATGTTGGCTCCATCAATGAGTTCATCATTTACTTTTGGAGTGTTGAGCAGTTAGTCAGCTTCTGAGAGTATCTGCTCTTCAATTTATGAGCAGATAAAAATCAGAATAGCCAATATTTTTTGTTGAAATTAGTTCATTTGAATTTTTTGGGCTTTTTCAGGGTGTGTGTATGAATCCACTTTTTGGACTGTTCTTTCCCTCTATATCAGTGAACCGAATCCACATCTCATTCCCAGTATCAATACAAGGAAGCAAATCAAGAAATTCATTTCATTTATTCTGGTGTTGCTGAAGAAAGTCTATGTGCGGCTTTTTCATCCAAAAGGATGAAAATATTTATTTTCAATGATTATCTTATTTATTTAGCAAACAAATTTTTTATTTTATGAAATGTATTTTTATGATATGTATGAAATGAAATGTAAATGAGGTGCAAGTCTTGTATAGCTCAGTCTGACACATTTCTGATATGTGTGGGTTATTTTGGTGGTTGGGCTTCAAACCACCAAAATACACCAGTACCCACTGTTTAGTATTAAGATCCATATGAAAGTAACTAACGTTTATTAAGATTTGAACCTCAGAACATTCAAACATTCAGGCTTTGAAATACAGCTGTTAAACAAGTGATTTGTGACGACAAGCTTAACGCTATACCAGTCTGGTGGCAATAACAAAATGCATAAGCAGAAAAATCTTTTAAAAGTAACTTTTTGAAAATAGAAATATTTTTTATGTTTAGTACAATTTTTTTTTTTATAAAGGATGTATAAAAATCCTTTTTAAGGATCTTCAAGATTTCCTATCTAGTGCTAGTCGTTTCATTTCAGTTTCATTTCCCATGCTGGTCGTTTCATTTCTAGTGCTAGTCGTTTCATTTCCCCTACATCCTACATCCCTAACATTTTGTTTCACATATTCTAACAATCGCCTGCCTGCACAATTTTTACCTTCTACCTGCCCCTCCAATATTAAAGTGACTATTCCAGGATGTCTTAATATGTGGCCTTATAAGTCTCTCTTCTTTAAACTATATTTTTCCAAATGCTTCTTTATTCATCAATTTGCCACAACAGCTCTTTGTCACATTATCCATCAGTCTGATTTTTAATATTCTCCTGTAGCACCACATTTCAAAAGCTTCTAATATTTTCTTCTGAGGTACTCCAATCGTCCAAGTTTCACCTACATATAAAGCTACATTCGAAACATATACTTTCAAAAACCTTATATTTTAAGATATATATTATATTTCTGACAGAAGGCTCGTTTTACCTGTGCTATTCGGTATTTCTATCGCTCCTGCTTTGTCCATCTTTAGTAATTCTTAATTAGTAATTCATCTTTTCTCTTACTATTTTTATATTTAGTGGTCCATCTTCGTTATTTCTATCGCATTTCATTACTTTTGTTTAGTTCTTGTTTATTTTCATGCAGTAGTTCTTGTGTGGGACTTCATCCATGCCATTCATTCTTTCTTCTAAATCTTTTTTACTGTCAGCTAGAATTACTATATCATCAGCAAATCATAGCATCTTTATCTTTTCACCTTGTACTGTTACTCCAGATGTAAATTGTTCTTTAATATCTTTAACTGCTAGTTCTATGTAAAGATAAAAAGTAAGAGATAGGGAACATCCTTGTCAGAATCCATTTTTTATTACAGCTTCTTTCTTACGTTCAATTATTATTGCTGCTGTTTGGTTCCTGTAATGTTAAGCAATTGTTCTTCTATATCTGTATTTGAACCCTAATTGTTTTAAAATGCTGAACATTTTTATTCCAGTCTACGTTATCGAATGCCTTTTCTAGGTTTATATATGCCAAGTATGTTGGTTTGCTTTTTTTAATCTTCCTTCTACTATTAATTAGAGTGCTAAAATTGTTTCCCGTGTCACTATACTTTTCCTGAAATCAAACTGATCTTCTCCTAACACTTCTTCCACTCTTCTCTCAATTCTTATGTACAGAATCCTAGTTAAGATTTTTGATGCATGACTACTTAAGAATTGTTCTGTATTCTTCACATTTATCTGCTTCTGCTTTCTTTGGTATCATGACTGTAACACAAGTCTGATGGAACTTTCTCTTTTTCGTAACCAGTTTGTACAGTTTTTGTACACCAGTTTGTATAATCTATCAATCGCTTCCTCACCTGCACTGTGCAGTAACTCTGCAGGTATTCCGTCTATTCCAGAAGCCTTTCTGCCAAATCTTTTAATGCTCTCTTAAATTCAGATCTCAGTATTGTTTCTCCCCTTTCATCCTCTTCGACTTCCTCTATAACACCATTTTCTAATTCATTTCCTCCGTATATATTCCACCCACCTATCGACTTTTCCTTTCGTAGTATAAATCGGTGTACCATCCTTGTTTAACACATTATTAAAATTTAATTTATGTATCCCAGAATTTTCCTTAACTTTCCTGTATACTTCGTCTATATTATCAATGTTCATTTCTCTTTCCACTTCTGAACACTTTACTTTTATCCAATTTTTTCACTAGTTTGCACTTCCTGTTTATATATTTCTTATTTGTCGATAGTTCCTTTTACTTTCTTCATCACTAACATTCTTATATTTTCTACGTTCATCCATCAGCTGCAATATATCCTCTGAAATCCAAGATTTTCTACCAGTTCTATTAGTTCCACCTAAGTTCACTTCTGGTGATTTATCTACCTTAACTTTTTTGCTTGGACCTCTTGCGATGTCCTCCTCAAAAATCTTTTTTACCTCCTCTTCCTCAACCTTCTCTAAATTCCACCAATTCATCTGACACCTTTTTGTCAGGATTTTAAACCCCAATCTACATTTCATTATCACTAAATTATGGTCGCTGTCAATGTCTGCTCCAGGGTCACCTGGCTTCCATGTGCATATTTTTCTATTATGATTTTTAAACTGGGTGTTGGCAATTACTAAATTATACTTTGTGTCAAACGCTAAGTCGGTCCCCTCTTTCATTCCTTTTGCCCAGCCCATATTCACCCACTATATTTCCTTCCTCGCCTTTTCCAATGCTTGCATTCCAATCTCCAACTATTATTAAATTTTCATCCCCTTTTATGTGTTTAATTGCTTCATCAATTTCTTCGTATATACACTTACGCACATCATCATACGCAGTTATAGACATATAAACATTAACAATCATCTGTTTATGTTGTAATTTTATCCTTATTACAATGATAATATCACTATGCATTTTGAAATGCTTTACTCTCTTCCCTAGGTCATTACAAAACCTACTCCTCCCTGCCCATTATTTGAAGCTGAGTTAATTATTCTAAAATCACCTGACCAAAAGTCGCTAATTCCTACATTTATTCTATTCATTTCCATCTTTAAATTTTCTAACCTACCAACCTTTTTTAGACCTCTTAACATTTCACACTCTTACTCATAGAATGTTATTTTTTAATTTTCTGGTGACCCGTTCCTTACTAGTCCCCACCTGGAGATCCGAACGGGTGACTAGTTTACCTCTAGAATATTTTACCAAGGAAGGCACCTTCATCTTTGTTATATGAAAATGCAGAGGATGTTTATAAAAACTAATAAAAAATTTTTTTTATTATCTTTGCATTGTAGAAGCAGAAATCCTAAAAATTTTCAGAAATGTTTTATGTTTTTCAACTTTGCAATACAATGCATTTATGGCTTCAAACCTTTTAGTACCTGTAGTATAATTTGATCTGGCAACTCTGTAAAATAAGTGAGTGAATCTACTTTGCTGGGTGCTGAACACAGTGCATGTGGAAGCACTTCGAAACATAGGTTGTGGAAGTTTGCAGCAACAAGCTGATACGTGTGTGAAGGAGCATTGAACTTCTTTTGAAAGAGAACTATGCTGGTGGTTTTCCCTTGATCCTCAACCTCTCTGCTTCATTTAGTTCATCATCTACAATGAAATGAATGCAATTAATATCTCTCTCTAATTGTGGAAAAAAGAAAAATATGAAAATTAAAGGACAACAAATCTGTTGAGTAGTTCAGATTTTTACTTCTTTTCACAATTAAAGAGGGATATTAATTGAATTCAGTTCATCGTAGATGGTGAACTGAAGGAAGCAGTGAGGTTGAGGATCAAGGGAAGACTACCAGCATTCTTCACTGACTGGTTCATCATTGGGAGAGATGTGTAAACTGTAAATGGTCACTGTGGAAAAAGTGTATTTTAGCAAATAAGAATACTTTTATGTAAATTTTGATGAAATTTTTCATTGTAAATGACTTTTAATTACATCCCTTTCTCAGTTTTATTCCATTCTCTGTTTATTTTTTAATTAACTTTCAATTACAGTTATTTACTGGCCTCACCCACATACATGGCACCTTCTTTAATGATTTTTAAAAAACATATGTGCAAGATAATTCACATTTTGTAAAGAAAACTGATAGTTTGTATCATCTGATTTTAATCAAGCCCTCACTCTCTTCACATTCGTTCATTCTTGTCTACACTTCATTTTGTCATATCTTTTGAAGTATTCATTAGATTCATCTTCTGCACAAGAGGTGGTCATACAATTGTGTAATATTAGGAACAGCTTGTGTTTTGAATTTATGCTGACTAAAGTGGTTGCATTATTGTGGTTCATAATTAGAGATACCTTCTGATCTTGTTTTTTTTTTACTTCTATCAAGATATTTTACCTAAGAGACATAATCATAAATTCTTTCTATGAAGAGAACTCTTAATAGAATTCCTTCTGAAGAGAATTCATAGAACTCTCTTCTATGAAGAAAGTTCTTCAAAAAAAAAATTTCTTCAGAAATATTAGTATTTTATATTAAGTATTTTTATTATTAGTTTCAGCTACACTTGTTAAGCAAATGTTTAAGTTGTGTTGTTGAGGCTATTATGTGTTGATGCTCTAAAAAAGACATCCTTTATTTGGGATATTTATTTCTTGGAGATGCTCACCTATCAGCTCTTAAGATGGTACAGCAAGACTATAAATTCCTGTCAAGATTGCATTTTCCTAGAGAGGATTAATTTAATGCATATTTAAAGTGTAGAAACACTTTAAATTTGCAAATTTAACACTTTGACATTTAAATTTTCCAATTTGAATTTCATCCAAATAATTATTAAACAAGTTCTTATTGTTTGCTGTCTGGTCTTATTTCTGTTTATTTTTTAAAAAATCAAAAAATAAAATAAAATCAATAACTTCAAATAGTTAGGAACAAGAGAGAGAGAGAGAGAGAGAGAGAGAGAAGAGGAGAGAGGAGAGAGAGAGGAGAGAGAGAGGAGAGAGAGAGAGAGAGAGAGAGAGAGAAGAGAGAGAGGAGAGAGAGAGAGAGAGAGAGAGAGAGAGAG